>NC_065514.1:8795784-8802641 GCF_006386435.1 Epinephelus moara | reverse complement strand
GATTTTTACTAAACTTGGTAGATATGTAGAACAGGACGCCTCAAGGTGACTGAAGAAATTTAACTCTAACTGGCAACTGGGTGGCGCTATAACAACAGAGAAATGATTAAAAATGACTAAAATGCGAACGATCGCTGTGGCTCCCCCTGTGGCTGAATGTTTTTACCTCAACTACTAATGTACAGTTTTACTATCCCACTATTGGCAATGGTACTACTGTACTTTCAATAAAGCAATCGTACTATCAAATTCACAAAAACTCTGTCTGAATACATTGCTCTTCTTAATGGGTTCAGTTGACTATTTAATCTGCAATTTCCTATGACCTGTATCCCAAACACACACCGTGTGAAACTGTACGTGGGCAACTGTGCACTCAATGGGTATGGACTAGTGGTGCATAATTTTCAAAAATGTAAAGAAATGCATTCATGTTTATGTTTGTTATTATGGTAAAACATTAAAAAACAACCAATCAGGTACGAATTATTCTTTAAATACCATTTGCAGTGTTTTCTGGGGGAGATTTAATTACAGATTGTTTTTAACCTAGATAATGAGCATCTTAAATGCATTATCTCTGCATTTATGTTGTTTTCTATTACCCTAAACATTAACAACAGCCAGTGTTGTTAGACTTTAATTTACAACAGGTTTTTTGTGTGTGTTGATACAAAATCTGAGTCAAAATCACATTAGAAAATCATCATGTTTTAAAAGATACTGCTATTTCTGACTTTTAATAAAAATCTTCTGGGCCCTGATGCTTAGCTTGACATAATGACTCACCTCTCTTTATATAACATCCCATCTGCCAAGCAGCGGAATTGGTAGTTTGATCATTCTCTTTAAAATTCACCCCTTGACCCCTTCGACATCCCCTATGCGTGGCCGGGCCTCGTTCCTTGAGGACAGTTAAAGACACGCTGAGTCAGGCAGGCGTTGGAGGTGACAAATGTTTCTCCATTGATGTTGTGCAGATGATTTACAAGCCCAGTTAACCGGAGAGGTCTGCCAGGCAGGGACTGGATGTGTGTGTGCGAGTGTGTGTGTGTGTGTGTGTGTGCGATGGAAAGATGCATTGAAGAGTAAACATGTATAAAAAAGTATGTCTACATTTTTCTTTTAAATTAAGCTAAGCCATTTCTTTTTGAAGTGACAATGAGTAAGGTTACGATATAAAAGCACTGCAGATGCAAAGATAGTTAATAAAAAACGCACACAAACAAAAGCTCTCTCCTTTGTTTTTTATAGAATCTATAAACCTGCAGACCCCTCAGAAGATGCTGATCTGACTAATCGAGTGGAGAGAAAAGTAATAGTATGGCTCAAAAATCCTTTACCTGAAGCACACTGGATAACACCTGCTGAATGTGCTAAATCTTAAAAGATACATGTTCCACACAAGCGGACAAATTTGCTAAATAGAAAGAATACTATAGGCGATCTGATGCAATCCAGCCTGTACTACAGATGCCCATATCTTGCCCACTCAGAAGATTCCATGACTCATACTCGTTTTACCACACAGCTCAACACCCACTAGTTTCACTGTCTTGGCTTCTGTAGTAACATGCCAAAATATTTAGACTGCAAAAAAATAATAAACCATTTGTCTGCATATAGTGCATCTGTGGGGCCTGAGATTCTTCCTCCAGTAAGCTTGGTTTTATTGATTTGCAAGCAAAAACAAAAAACATACTCATATTTATTCAACAGCATTTTGATGCCTACATTTTAATGTAGCACTGTAATCCATTTAACACATGTCCATACACATTTCTTGATATACTGGTGAAAAAGTAGACATCTAAGGAGTTTTAATTTTCAGTGAAATATTGCCAGATTTTATGAGGACATTGTGTTTTCACCTTCACATTTAAATTTAGTCATTTAGGATGGTTGCCAATCCCAAGAGGGCAGGTTTTACATACTAAGAGCCATGATGGACAGTGAATGATAAGCATCATCCCCTAAGTATTTTTCCTAGTTTCTGTCTGCTGTCTGTTTGTTAACCTAATCGAACTGAACCCCAAAGGCAAGCTTAGTGTACAGTTAATGTTACAAGAAGAGAACTGGAGCATGGCCAGACAGTGCAGCTGAGTGAGCAGTACTGCAGGGAATGAGTAGAGTGATGTGAGGAGCTAGTTGAATTCTCACCTGGGTGCCAGGTAAGGCCTGCATCCTTTATTTTGTTCAGCCAAGGCATTTCAATCAGAGAAAAGTAATTCAAAGGGATAAAAAAAAAGATTAAATGTTGCACAATAAAGTTTAAAAATGTGAAGAGTCATTGACGATTAGACCCCTGGACTGGACACTAGACACGAGTGGTGCTGAAGAGGTGAAGAGAGTTGGTTGAATATCTGGATAAATGGATGGACGATGTGGAGCGGGTTTTCTGTTGCGTTTGATGGAAGGCACCTTGGGCACTGGATGTGGTGAGAACCAGAGGTGAATGGGTTGGAAAAGTGTTGCACGAATTCCTACTGAAATGACAACTGACAGTAGCTGAGAGGAGAACAGTTTTAAAATTTGACAACGATGATATAATTAGCTCAGGGAGGATGTGTCGAAATGTGGCTGGTCAGACTTATGGAGTGTCTCAAATCACATACTTCCGTCAGTACACTTCCATGTAGTATACTATGTGCACTATGTACTTATTGGCGTAGTGCGCGAATTTCGACAGGGTAGTGTTGTCTCAAACCAAACACTGCCATTGTGCACTCAGCGGAAATGATAACTGCAAATTAGCTAGTTAGCAAACTAGCATTAGCATTCGCATTATCATTCATGGTACCAAATCATTACAGACTGCTAAATTAACCCAATAAACATACTGCTGGCTTATAGCCGACAACAGTATAGTGGTGCTTAGTGCAAAAAACACATGTATATTTGTATTATGCAGTGACGTTCACAGTCGCACAGTCCTCGGCCGCTATTTCCAGCTTGAAAAGTGGTCCCTCCCCTTCTGCTACGTAGCCAAGATGGCGACCATTGAGGGCGAGAAGTGTCCATAGTTCCACACTCAACTTTTTAACCATTTTGAGTGCAGCATCCAGGCACTCATAGTGCACTGCATTTTTCCAAACTTCTCAGTGTGAGCGCACTTATGCACTCAAAATAGTAAGTGTAAGTACAGAAGTACACGATTTGAGACACAGCACTAGAGTAAACACCCATAGTTATAGAGAGATTTGATAATGAACAAGAGTGTTGGGTCCTCCTGATTGAACTTCTGTTGGCGTTTTGTGTGGCTAATTAGTAGCTAGTTGGTACAACCATAAGGTTTAGTGGTAATTAAAACAGCCAGTTATTTTAATAGAACTACTTGTGGCTTGACAATCAGCACATTACCAAAACTATGCTTACTTGGCATTCATTAGCTTGATATTACACTCATCAATGCCACAGCAACCAGGTATTCATCTATCGAAGCATTATTTGCCTGCATTGGGTCTCACCGACTGACTTAAAGTGAAAGCACACCAGTGCTGCCGCGGTGTGGAGCATCGTTTGGCGTGTGTCAAGTGCCACCCCCAGCACACACTGGATGTGCTATGCTGAAGCTCACGACTAAGCATAGTTATTACTACTTTAACTGAAAGATACTGGATCTGTACTTCCTCAACCTTATCATAAGCCTAAAATCATGTGTGGACCTCCGCTGATTGAACATAATTTCTAACCTGAAGACCCGATCTCCTGAGCTATGACTCACCAGGCAATATCTTTTTGGCCTTTGCCTTTATAATGACGGGATTGTGGGTCATTTAGCTCAGGATATTTCTCGACTTCAACGAGTCTCTCCCCTTCCATTCTTTGTTAAACATGAGTCAGCAACAGCTGCAGAGTTCTCTTTATACATCAGTGAGGAGGGGAGGAGTCAGGCTGCCATAGGAGCAGAGAAAAAGAGCTGCTACGGGAGCTGGTATCTACAAGCAGAGTGAGTGGGGGCAAAATGCATTTAATTCAGGGGGCAGCAAGGCTGGAAGTAGACAGTGGCATGAAGCATGAGTGCCGGCATGCATCTAGCCACCACCGGTGTGGGGCATTTGCCACCAGTGTGTTTTGGCCTTTCCTAACAGGATAAATTGGATGTATAGTGATGGATAGATGAGTGAATGGATGGATGGATGCACAAATAGATGGATGAATGAGCAGCATACAGTATCTGCTCAAGAGATAAGTCATAGCAACACTCCAACAGGAATGATTTTGAGGATCAGTCCAGGACATTTCCAAAGATACAAACCAAATTCCTACTTGAAACAGCATTGTAGCTTTTCATAAAAAGGTGCTGTTTAGAAAAGTGGCAATGAAACTAAGCATCAGCCAGAATATGAATTCAAAAGGTAATCTTCACTACAGGGTAGTTTTTGGTCTATCACTGCTAAAATGCTACAAAAATTTCCCTCTACCACTTCAAGACAACCTTTTGATGCCACCTTTTGCCTTGAGTAGCTTAAGGAACAGGTCTTTAGCTACTAAGAACTCTAGATCAAAGGGAGTTAACTCTTTTTAAAAGTTTTTCCTCTATTCCAACAGAGAAGAGTGAACTTTTCACAGAGAGCAAGCTGGATAGCATCCCAAATGTCACTGAAGCAGGTGGGAATATGTTTGGGACTGCAGGGAGGCGTCTAATGTGACAAGGTATTAATACAAACACTGATAACTCTACAATGATCAATGAGCTAATCCCAGATGTCTGTGAAGGAGGGGAGGGGGCCATCATAACAGATAGCACGCTTAAATGTCCGTACATGCATAAATAATAGAGACGATTTGTTAAAGGTAGTCTGTTTAACTGAGGCCGAGGTGTTCGGAGTAATGTGTTAAAGAAAGAAGGTGTGTGGAGAATGGACAGTGGTGTGGTGGGATGGCTCAGATATTAGGGTTTGTATCAAGATTCACAATCAAAATTTGGGCTACTAGTGGTGTTTACATTTAAAGTTTTATCCACATTCCCAAAAAGTTAGCTTAATACAATGTCATACAAATCCATCCACAATATACCATAGAAATTATGCAGAAACACTTAAGAGGATGTGACCAGATTAAATAATTTATCAGGTACCAGAAACTCGGATATGTTATGACATTTCATTTCTGCTTCCCACCTAAGAAGACTTTCTTTCCCCCAAGACTGAGTTCGTCTTTCAGGATCGGGTTGCACGAGAGAATTCGTAGATTTATTTCTCAGTTTGTGTGTTAAGTCCCTCCTGAGTTCTCGGTAACCACGAGATACTGTAGTTCCAAACTTGCAATTAAATAAACAGGTTGCACCATTAAGAGAAATGTCTTAATTAATAAAGACCTCGGTAATGTGTAGTTCCATTGTAAGGAAAACAATATGTCACTGGAGCATGGAGCACTGAGAGGCAAAGTAAAGAAAGAAAAAGAAATCCTATTGTCACGCTTTGCAATTTTCCATGGATACATAATTGCAATTATCCACATGACAAGGTATAAATGCTGCTTTTGTGACAGTAGTCAGAACAATGACAGAGAAGTGTTATATGGCAACTTTAGTGCAAAAAAACATGTATTAGTTTCTATTGCTTGCTCACTCACTTGCTGAGTAGACCGTGTATGTGTGCACATGGGGACTTGTGCATAAGAAACAGAGTCTTTTCAGCGCCACTGCACTGTTTCATAATGTTTTACAGTGGACACTTCTAGCTAGTTAAATGAGAAGAGAAAACCTTTTGTTTATGCTGCATTTGTCCGAACTTTCAATGCCCTCTTGAGCACAAAAGTTTATGGAGAGGAAATAACCTGGTCTCATTCAGAAATTGTCCAAATCTTTGTCATTAACTGCCAGCATCAGACATTGATGAAGAAAGCCGTCCTTTCGAGTTGGTATAATACGCGGCATCAGGGGATAATGCAGCAGGACAACAATGAGTTAAGGTGGCGGAAGTCCATGTAGGGAGGGCAGGAGGGGTGGTGTATGGGTCCAACAACCACTGACTTTCACCCAGAAGGCTAATGTTTGCTTTCCATTAGATTGTAAAGCTAAACCCTGTTCTTTTTTCTAAACCCAACCACGAGCTTTTGTTGCCTAAACCCAGCTGTGTGTGTGTGTGTGTTTGCGAAACGTAACCACATGCATTTGTTGTAGAAGGAAAAAACGTCAATTTGCGTTGCCTATCAGGGCTTCGATAGAAGTTGAAAAATAACTGCCAAGAATCATAGTTTAAAGGGGCCAAACAGTACAATAAACTTAACTGTCAAGCCTTTGTAAATGTAGGTACGACTTTATTATTTATATACAACATGGATAACTGTTAGTTACATGTTTTCAAGTTTTACTGATACTAGTTGACCGTAACAGGCAAAGCATTTTGTAATTTGTAGTTCATTGTGTTATAATTGTGAAATTAGTTAGCACCTCATGGCTCATATCAATATCAAGCAGTATTTTGATCAACTGTCAGGTCATACACATCGACCACATTCCAAACACCTATTCTATACCCAACGGGTCATGTATTAGCAAGCTAACTTATTACTCAACACTGGTTAACCTGATACCCCTGAACATGTAGGGCTCTAGTTTCCCGGCACGGCGCAGGGTGGCGCAGGGTGGCGCAGGGTGGCGAACCCGGCGCAGAGCTAGCTTCGAGCAGCGCAACCCAAGGCGCGCTCAGTTTGGTAGTTTGGCAGACCGAGGTGCGCTGAGATGGGTGTGGCGGCGCAGCAGGGGGAGGTGTCGACAGATCCAGCTTGGCGCAGTGACAGTTTCGTGCCAAAAGGCTTTGCCGAAGGTGCGCTAAAAGCTCGCCAGCTGAAACCAGGTCTACTGTCAGTGCAGGCGGAGCGCAGCCGGTGTAAGCCGAAGTTTGGCTGAC
>NC_065514.1:8753130-8795470 GCF_006386435.1 Epinephelus moara | reverse complement strand
GGCGAGGAGAGGGGCTCATTTGATTGGTGTGATGTGTGTAAAACCCACTCCACGCCTTCTCTCCTCCCTCTTTCCGACTTGCGCAGGCAGGAGGGACGGAGGTGGGAAAGAGGAGTAGCTGCACCAGTGCGCACGGTGTGCCAAACTTGCAAAATCTGCCTGGCCACACCCATTTGGCGAAGCCCGGTCTGCGAAACTAGAGCCCAAATATTTATAGGATGAATTTTTGGTCTTTCTGGTGGAGCAAAGGCATGTAACAGGAAGTAGAAGTAAAGCAACGATGCTATACACATACAGCAGTGGGAAATGCAGGAGCAGGTGCTGCAATGTCATTGTTTATTTTGTATATATACATATATCCATCAGTTATTCTCCTTATCAATATGGCAAAAAAACAGGAAAACAGTATACAAGTAGCAGAGCTAGTAGCTGAATTACAATATACCCCCAAGGACTTCTTCGAATTGTCTCAACTTAATGTAATAAGTTACAGTTTCCAGCACTGAGTTAAGATGATGGACTTTTTTTTTTTTTTTTGTGGCAATTTTCAGTCACTTTTCCCCAAAACTGAAAATGTGCATAAAAAAAGAGCGGGGGGATTTACCTACTGCTAGGGCTTGTGTGCCTGTCATTGGAAATCACAGATTGATGATAGCTTTAGTGGACAGGGTCTCAGTAGAGATAAAGTGTTTGTTGTCCCTAGAAGAGCAGCAGAGAAGTTTAGCTTCCTGGCCCTGCGACCTCAAAGAGCCCCAGTGGACCAGAGCTTATTCAGGCCTGTTGGCAGATCTCCCAAAGCCTCTGCATAGTTTATATTAGGCCTGACTGTCTGCTGTGACAACTCCTTATTAACGTCTAGCATGTTAGTCCTTCTCTCCCTCCCCCTTCTTTTCTTTCCCCCCGTTCCCTCCACTACCTTGTCCAACAGTATGTGGAGGGATGTTTCTTTTATAGGAGAGGACATAAATCCACAAAGCTGCTCCAGGCAAGGTCTTCATCACAAGCTCATTTCTCATCACATTATATAAAGTCAGCAGTCTTAACTTCATAATTATACAGGACGTCAGTGAATGTGGTGAAAGAAAATGCTTTGCACAGGTGTGGCTGCTTCAAAGGCACATTATACCGTTGAAAGTCCAACAAATTAAATCAGATATGGTATATTGTGTTGTAATCTGTGAAGTAATGGTGTGTTTTTGAACACAGTGATTATGCTGTTTCCAAAGAGCAAAGCCAAGACACATTTTTTACACCATTACCCCACAGCTACTTCACCAATCTATCATACAAAGCTTAACTAACAGCATGCTTATTATTTCCACAAAATGGGTGCTTGATTATATCTTGCAAAATAGGCTTACACTGAGTATAGACTATAAAATACAGTGATGGCTTTTAACAGACAATAGGTTAATGATTTTCAGTTAACAGGTAAGGGCAGGGTAATGACACTGGAATTATTTTTTTTACTCCAGATCAGATGATCAAACAGGGTGTAATCAAGCCAACTTTAGCCACATTGTTATGCTATTTTTTTTTGGAGCTAACACTGAAATGGATGCACTCAGAATGCCATGTCTCACTGCAAAGGGATACTGTGTCTACCCACTACTATGGCAGGTACTGTAGATCAAACCTTAATCAGTATCTGTAAGGGATGACCAAAAATGCAAAAACACAACATGTTAGCTGACCACAATGATCCTTTACCTTTGTATTCAAATTTTTGTTAAGTCTGAAACATCCGTAATTATTTAGGGAGCAAGAACACACAACTCTACTTTATCTTATGATATGTTTTAGACATGTCAATGACAGTGATGGCAGTGTTGGTTAGTCTGTCCACTATATTACTCCAGAATGAAGTATCCCAACAACATTTAGATGTGTTTCCATGGAATTGTGTACAGACATTAATGGTCCCCTGAGGATGAATCCTTTCGAGTCTGATTTGAACAACAAGTCCAACATTTTAACCTGCTGGTGGTTCTAGAGTTAACAGTCTTGAGAACTATTGGATGGTTTGACGTGAAATTTAGTACAGATGGTGCTCAGAGTATGAATCCTCATGACTTTGGTGATATCCTGACTTTTCCTTGTGCCACAAGGTTGACATTTGTGGTTGTGAGTGAAATATCTCAACAAGCACTGCATAGATTGCAATGAAATTTGGCATTAACATCCACACCCCTCTCAGGATAAACTGTAATGTTCAAATAAACACAAGACATTTGTGCTCTAGAGAAAGGATCAGCACTCAGTGAATAACCTCCTTAACTATATAGAGCAGTGAGCAGTGATAACTAACATGTCTTTGGGGTCATCAGGTGGGAACCTCCTTTCANATAAACTGTAATGTTCAAATAAACACAAGACATTTGTGCTCTAGAGAAAGGATCAGCACTCAGTGAATAACCTCTTAACTATATAGAGCAGTGAGCAGTGTTAACTAACACGTCTTTGGGGTCATAGGGTGGGAACCTCCTTTCACCAGTGTTTCGTCTAGTTGGTCCCACGACACCTCCAGGAGGCTAGACAGTGATCTCTGGCGTCCCAGAGACACTCCCCTAATGCCAGCTCTCACTGCTCCCCGCACCGACCCAACAACCTCCTTTACCTTACTTACACATGGCTTTCTCAGCCCAAACAGCACTGCCACCTTCAACAAACCCAGACTCCGTACATGCGAGCTCCAGGTAGTGACCGTGCCGATACTACCTTTCCTAGCACATTCACCATAACCTATTTGACACGCTATATAGCATAACTCCAATATAAGCTAAGTTAAAGGAGATAGAGAGGATAAACTCACAGTATCAGCAAACACACTCACCTTGCACTTTAGTGATCCCTTAACTTTTCATCTACTGTAACAACTTTCGTCAATGGTATTTGTTTGTCCAACACTTCTCGTGCTGTCTAAAAACTTGCAAAACAAACGACATCCCCATCAGATCAACATTATACATGCTTAGCATCACATTGTAATAATGAGCATGTTAGTATGCTGATGTTAGCATTTAGCCTAGAGCACTTCTGTACCTAAGGACATCCTCACAGAGCTAAGAGCACGGCTGAAGACACTTTGGCCCCATTTACACTTAACACGTGATCTGTGTCTGGATACCTTATCTGGATAATGACACCTTATCCATTGGTCTTTGCATTTATACCTGGTATCAATCGTGCCGGCATTGCAATTTAATCTCAACATGCTAATTACTGTTAAGATTGGCTGGCAGACTTGTCAATATCCAAGTTTGAGGAAAAAATGTGTCTGGCTGATTTTGCTCGTATTCTGATCCCCATGTGTTCTGCATGCTTTCACACCCTGCATTAACATTAATTTTCCTTATCCAGATAGTGTATACATGGCACTGCATGTTGCATTTTAATGCCACATGTAAATGGTGTATTACTTTCATTACGGCTAGACACGCTTCCCAGCCTGGCCAACGATAGTGTACATATATAGTACATTGCTAGTACATAATACATAACACTGCTCAAGATTGTAATCTCTAATGCAAGTGAAACAGTGGCTTGTTGCAAATCCCATGAAATGTATTTTGTGGTTTAGATATGAGGTGGATAATCTAAAACACTTTGCAATGGCTTTGATCCTAAACCCTGGCTTTGAAAAAAAAAAAAAAGTGTTCTACGGTAACCTCTTGCAAGTGTGAAGGTTTTTTGTTTTCTAGCCTTACATTTTATCAGATACAACTGAAATTATACAAAATCTGCACCACGGACTATTAGTAGCAGAGACGTATGCTTCATGTTGTAAAGTAAGATTTTGTCTCACCCAAGGCAAATGTCCCCAGGTCATTTTTTAAACTGTTGCTAAAGGGATGGGGAGAGAGTAATACTTTTTTTTATATTTTTTATATGCATGTTTAAAAGCTGGTCTGTGCTGGGTTGTTTTTTGTTTTCTAAAATGATTCTGCAAAATTAATGGATTTGTTGGACAGTAATAACACAATTGGTTAGTGCCAGGGGAATAATGTGTGATGCAAAACATAGAAAGAGACAATAAAAGGAGAGGACAGAGAAAGCGACAAGTGAAAAATATCTGGACTTTTTCTTTTTTTTTGATGATTCTGCACTACCGTGTGCTTAATTACTTCATTAATTATCCTGCCAAGAAAAATTGGGGGATATTTAACAAGCAGTCATTAGTTAATCTTCAGTTACAATACACAGGCACGAAGGTCAATACTATAAGTCATTCTAAATGAAATACATGTTCAGATACAATGGCTTTTGAGGGTATGTGTAGATGGATTTAAACACTGCCAACAAGAGCAATTTGTCATTTCCATGCAGGCGCAACAAAGGACTACTGAGCATTTTCACATTTGCAACAACAGCAACATACTCAAGGTTTTTCTTTACACCCTGGACTGTTCATGAGCCTGAAAACATTTGTGATATTTGTAGTCTTTATTTCTTCCGTCAAAATATTTGGATGAAATTTGCACACACGTGTTGTTGTCTGTGGTTGCATACACACACCTTTGTGTTCACATCTGCATGCATCTGCACTTCAGTATGTGTGTTATGTACCATTTTGTAGTGATTAATGTCCCATGTCCCCATTTGGTGATAGGAGATGATATCCTGTAATGGCCTTTGTGTTTGTAATTTAGTGCTTGCACCCAGAGGGTATAAACAGCCAACACTAGCTTTGAGTGAAACTTAAATAAAGCAACAAAAGCCATGAGTAGAAGTATTGTGCAGTGTGAATCTTGCACAATGGCAAAACATGGCTTTCATTTTGTAACTGGAGCCTTATTACCATACATGAATTTTAAGGAATTGTATGTACAATAGCTTGTGTCATAACTGCAGGTTGGAAGCTTATCAAACTGATTGAGTAAACAAGTCAGAATTGCTCAATTCTAGACACATCTGTGATATTTTCCTGTATTTTCCTGCTTCCAATGTTACAAATGTAAGCCTCAAACATGTCTGTGTTTTAAATCACAATGTATAACACTGTATATTTTTGGACTGTTGGTTGGACAAAAAAGCAATTTAAATATGTCCCCTTGGACCATTTCACTCTTTTCTGACATAGTTAGTAAACCACATAACAATAATTGAAAATAATTCGATGGAGCCCCCACTTTGTATGACACAACATTAGGGTATCATCTAGTTTCCCTCTGATCCTGTGACTTCCGGTTTAGATACAGCCTCTCTCACCAACCCAGGTTGCTAACACTATACAACCTGTGCCAATTCAGAGAGGAGCCACTCACAGAATCACAAGGCAGAGGCAGGCTTGAGGCAAAAACTGTGAGTTTGCTTGAGTTTCATGCAGAGCAAAGTACAGCCAGTTCCAGAGGTCAAAACCAAAAGTCCAAACAATCAGGCGGAGGTATAAAGGCATCAGGCGAAATTCAAAATGGGTAAGCAGGCTCAGGTCAAAATCCAAGAGGCAATACATACAAAGAGGAGGGATAGGAAGCAGGAAGGAGCACAAACAACAATCTAGCAAACTGACTGGTATAACTACTGAAGGGTAAATGAGCAAACAAAAAACAGGTGTGTGGCAGACTGGGCAGGCTAGCAAATGATAGGCTGAGAGACTATGCATGGGGAGTGCGAATGGGTGTGGACAGTGTAATGGCGGTAAAAGTTGGCAGGTGCCGGCTGGAGAAGAAGCAGAGGAGTTTGTGCAGGTGAAACAGCAGCGGGGTGGAGTTTAAGAGGAGCAGGAAGCTCCAGCAGAGTCCATGTACACTGCAACCTGGATTTGCCTCTATAAAGAAAGAATGAGTTCAGGCTGTATAAAGGGCCTTCAGGCCTATAAAGAGGACTATGGTAAATGGTAAATGGACTGCACTTGTATAGCGCCTTTCCAGTCTCCCAACCACTCAAAGTGCTTTTACTCTACATGTCACATTCACCTATTCACACACACACATTCACACATTAGAGGCCAAGGCTACCAAACATGGTGCCACCTGCTACTCAGGAACTATACATACACTCTCACACACTGATGGAAGAGCCACCAGGAGAAATTAGGGGTTCAGTATCTTGCCCAAGGATTCTTCACCATGCGCACTGGAGGAGCCGGGATTGCACTGCCGATCTTCTGATGACACGCTCTGCCTCTGAACCACAAGTGCCCACACAATAGACCACAGTTTCTATATAACCCACATAATCATGAGCTGGTAATTCATATAAAAGCATGAACTCATGAAGGCAGCGTTCATGTGACCAATGCACTCATGGGAGTAAAACAAGGAAGTAGTATAAAGTCTGCGAAGGAGAGAATCTGCTATGTGGAGGTATTTCACACTATTTCAACTGCTGTTGCACAGTTGTTTATTTTTGTTGAAAATAAATAGTTCACCATTGCATTAATCTGTTTCATTTTATCTTAGGAAAGAACTGTGTAGTCATCAATGCCTGATGCCTCTAGTCTTTTCTGTGCTACATGTAAAGGTATATAGCTTTTTAGGGCAACCATGGTATCGGATCGGTATCTGGTATCGGCTGATACTCAAAGCCACAGCATCGGGATCGGTATCGAAACTGAAAAAGCTGGATCGGTGCATCTCTACTTGTCACATAACGTTTGGTCATTGACTTTCCACGTCTAAATATGACATGCAAGGTACTCTGGACGCGTTGGTTGGTGACGTTCTTGGACGCTGTATCAAGTCCTGCCTGTTACATGCATTGTCTTTCAACATACACTTCCATTTTCACAATTACCAACTGCCCTTTGCATAGTCTCTTTCAAATAAATGCACTACGTTGGTACAACACCACAACTTGACAAAAGCATATAACTGAGTTTAGGAGAGAAAGAAATGGGTTGACTTTAAAATCTTACGGGAAGCAAACACCAGACTTTGGAGGACGTTGGTCTCATCGACTACCCCATCCCACCCACCCTACCCTACTTTTGCCACCTTAACTTTAGTTCTTGTCCCACCGCACTTCCCTCTGATGCTAGACTCACAAGTCAGTCTTTAGACGCTTTGCTTAACCACAGACTGATGACTTTCTCCCTGATTTTGTGTTTAGATGGGCGGATACAATTTCAGAGTTTAAAAAAACTCCCTACGTTGCAGAACCAATAGTAAATCCGCAGGGCGGTCCTTTGGTGACTCGCTGAACTCTTGTGCTCGTAAACATAGTGCGACTGCATTAAAAGTTTTAAACAAAGTCCCTGTAAGTCCTTCATTTCCACAATCTTGTGGACTGAGCACACGTTTGATAAAACAGAGTTGAATCTCTCGGCATCCATTTTCAAGCTCTGTGTGTTTGTTTCCTTGCGGACGAGAAAAGGGGGAGCGCTCATTTCCGGGAGGGCGTGTCCTTTTAAAAAATGCAAGAGGTGTTGCTTTGTTGCCGGCAGTTTTCGCCAGTGTGTTAAACACACTTTAGAAAGGAGTGTCCCCAGACTATCAGAAGCCGGAGATCTCTGATTGTCTGGTGGCGAGACTACTCTGATGCTGCCAGTCACCATTTAACAATAACACCAACTGTCCGCATATCATGCTGACATGCAGGGATGGCTTTTTTTTGTCGATGTCTGATGCCGGAAGTCACTAACCAAGCACTAGATTTCAACAACTTAGGAGTGAGACCAGGTTGTCAGAGCCTGCTTCTTATCTGACTTTAGCTGTGCCTACTTTGGGTCCCTCTAAGAAATGGATTTTGCGCACCAGTTTCCAGGCTGTTGCACGTTAGCTGACTTATGATGTTAGTGTTTTATGAAAAAACACATAAAAATGTAAAACTACCTTGTGATTCTTGAATACCACCATGACTTATTTCACTGTTACCTTTACTGTAATCCAATCATCATTTTAGTTCAAGGGCAATTAAGACAGCTGCTGGGATCAGCTGTTCCCCAAGTTCCTGCTCTACCTTGTGTTTGTGGCTCTGCTTGATTTGTGTATACTCTGCGCGTAATTGTACTGTCAGCTGAATATTGTTTACTGCCTGCAGCAAATCCTGTTGTTCGTTGCTGTTGTCCAATGTATATCGCCTCCTGCAGCTGCTCGTTGTTGCTCATTTGCCACTGCAGGATATCTGTAGGCTTAGTGTTCACTGGCATCTGCTCAACTGATGTAACCAGTGATTCATTTCCCTTTGTGGGAATCGACTGATAGAAATTTGTAGCTAGTGGTAAGTAGGGAGCCAGATGGCACCCAGGTTGACGTGTTTACTAATGGAGACCGTGAATTAAACTTTGTTTACTCTTTGTATTGGAGGGCTGCAACAAGAGTGTCCATGTGGGGGCCCATTGTAAATATGGTGTGCAAACTTTATTTACTTTAATCCAGGTTGGAGTTGCCTTGAAACCATCCTCGAGGGAAGTTGTCGGCATATTTCCTGCTTCTCAGAACAATGCAGCATTGACAGATAAAAGATGGAAAACATGCAAAACTTGTTTAAAATGTTTTGATATTATTGCTGATACAATATCAGACTTTTTGGGGGGTTTCAGTGCTGATACCAAAGGAATATAAGCTTATACATGTTTGTAGAAATAACAACCATCAACACAAGTAACCATAGAAAAACACTGGCTAAATGAAAAGTCTAAAACTGGTAAAATACTAATACAAAAACTGCCTGATCCAAGAATAATCCAATATTTATATTATGCACATTTGCCTCTTCAATAAAACATGAGTAGCAGAGGACATTTATTATGACAACATTAAGACAGTGACACTTACAATTGATGTAGAAAAGGCACAAATTGGTGCATAGAACTTCACCAGTTTGCTGGAATTTAAGTGTTTGATTTTCTTTTGTGATCAGTTGTTTGTCTATATTATAGGCAGGAAAGGCAGTGTTGCAGTCACAAATGTGGCACAATACAAGAAGAAAACTGACATTTTTCTGCCCCCCTCATTTCCCTTGTCCCCTTTCCCGTGATCCCCTCCACCCTGACCCCCTAAACCCTGACAAGGAGAGACCACAGTACAAGAGCTGCAAATACTTGTTGCTTAGTTAGGTAAGACAGATATTGATAAACAATTATAATTATCATCGTAATTATTATCACCATCATTACTATTAATTGCAGCCTGACAAGACAATGTACTTGGACTTAGAACAAGCATAAACCAGAAACATGCAGAACACGAGAGAGACTTTCCTTCTTTCTATTACATTCTTTCCAACCCCACCTGTTTGCCAGCCAGGAATCCAATGACCATTATAGACATAAACCAGGAATTAAATACATACAGATGCCAATTTCCTCCATAACCCATGATGATATCTGCAGAAATAGAGGATACATAACATACTATACACCGATCAGCCAAAACATTAAAACCAGTGGCTGGTGAAGTGAGTAACATTGATCATCTTGTTGCAGTGCAGTTTTCCATTGGGAAACCTTGGGTCCTGGCATTCATGTAAATGCTACCTGATGCGCTCCACCCACCTGAGCACCGTTACAGACCAAGTAAACCCCCTTCTGGCAACGGCAGTTGTCGATGGCAGTAGGACAATGCACCATGCCGCAAGACGGAAGCTGCTCAGGAATGACCTGAGGAATGGGACAAAGAGCTCAAGGTGTTGACCTGGCCTCAAAATACCCTGGATCCCGATCTGATCGAACATCTGAGGGACATGCTGGTACCCCAGAGGTATCCCCGATCCACGGTGGGTCCTCTTTGGACCAGACTTGGCTCTGACCTGTCAAGGCACGAACACAGGACCTCTGGGTGGTGTTCTATAGTGTTTGGCACCAACACATTGGCTTCAGAACAGCACATCCCACAGATGTTTGATCAGACTGGGATTTGGGAAATTTGAAGGTCAGTTCAATGCCTTGAGGTCTCTGTCACGTTCCTTGGACCACTCCTGGGCAGTTTTTGTGGCATGGTGCATCGTCCTGCTGAGGCGCCAATGCTACTGGATAGTGATGCTGCCATAAGAGGGGGTACCTGGTCTGCACTGGTGTTTAGGTGGGTGGAGCATGTCTGGTGGCATCCATGTGAATGTTAGAACCCAAGGTTTCCCAGCAGAACATTTCAGTTACATCAAAGCACAGACCATTTCTGGAGTCTTTGAACAACAAATTATATTGTGTGTCACAGCAAAATGAGACGTGCTGTAGAATTGTTTGCTTTTCAGATATATCTGGCACAGGACCCCCCCAACACTGTTTCATACGTGTCCAACCCAGTGCTAAAACGAAACCTGTGCCCTAGCTGACCAGACCTTCAATGTCAGCTTGACAGTTTTTGGTACTCTGACACATCACTACAAAAAAAAGTATTGAGTTTCTATTCCAATCCCATAAGATCACTTACAGTTTTTGCCCAGTCCTGGTTTCTGCCTCACAGTTTTGTTTAGGGCGATAACCTTGAAGCCTCGCTCTTGAGTCCTCAACTTCACCTGCAGTACAGAAAATCTGTCTGCAGTTTTCTCTCTATTTTATCTGCACCAGCCTTTAACTCAATAAACCCACACTGGACTCTTCCTCTTTCACATAAAAGTCTCCTATTTTCCTTTAATATCAGCCTTCTCTCTGTCCTTGTTACATGATGAAGCTTTTAAATGATTTCATAAGATTTCATGTTATAATTAACCCGTACTGTGCGTGATTACAGAGTGAGTAATAAGGTCCCCTAAGGTTACATTATAATGTTAAGACAGTGTTCGGAAAGTTCAGAGCGAGGTGGCAGCAGAGGAGAAGATGAAAATTTAACCCATTTGTCTCAAAGTGCTTCACCGAGATAAGTGGCCAAAAACACAGAAGAAAAAAAAAGAAGCAAAAAATGAGAAAAACAAGGACATTACAAACTCCCAGAAACGGGGCCAGAGCCAGAGCGTGTGCGTCTGTGTGGGCTAATGTGTGAGTCTGCACAAAGACGTACACCTGTGAGTGGATATTAGTGCCCAAGGCAACACAAGAACAGTCTGTAGGAAAAATGAGTAAATTATGGATGCAGGGAGGTACAAATGGAGTGCGTGATGCAGTCAGAGTTAATGTTGCCTGCAGACTCTGAATTCCTGTCCGTGGAATTCTTAATTATGGACACAAATGTAGAGACAAATCCATTAATGCCAAGCTGGTTCATATCCTCATGGACATCTTTATTTATAGATAAATATACCCTACACTTACTCCTGTCACGTATCTGTTAGGGTTTAGGGCATAATATTTGGCATTCACTACACTGATTTTACCCAACAGTATCAAATCATTAAGTGACACACATTGTTGTAGCTCAACAGCGAGTTTATGTGCTTTTCTTAGTTGCAAACCTCTACTGTCGTACACCTGTCGAACAATAATCCTCACACTGAGCTCATTGCAAACTGGTACACTGGGTGCACTTTACAAGCTGCCCACTATTACAGTGTGCCCTATTGTACTGCAGGTGAGCCAGGCCATTTTGAGTCCACTGGAGCCACAGTTTGTCATTTTTCTCTCAATAGAGGACAGATTTTTAGGACGCTAACTTTCCATTGTAAATGAGCAAATTACCACGAGCCCCCACAGCATCCTCAGCTATCGAGTACCAGGAAGCAACGCTTTAATCTACTTATCATTTTCTACTGATGGGTGGGAGGTGCAAAAAACAGATTTACATGTAGTGATGAATGAGAATACTAACCGGCTCCGGAGGTGTGTTGGAGTCCCAATCCGCTCATGTGGAGCCATTTGCTTTTCAATTAGTTGTTTACAGCAGTCCGCTGTAGCATTTTTGTCAGGAGGTGCTTTCGCATTATGTGAATGGCTGCTTCGATTTGCAGTTAACCTGCATATTGTTTCCCATTATACTCTTAAACAACATCCTCCTCCTCTCCTCCTCCGTTATTTATTCCTCTGAACAAACATCCAAGGTGCTTAAAAAGCCTTTACTGACAGAAGGTGGGCTAGTGAGTGAAGTGTTGCTTTTGGCTGACCTTCAAGTGCTGGAGGTTTTTATGATGAAAAATACTGTGGGTGTAGTTTGAGTATTACTTTGAAGTTTTCAAAGTGAGTTTACTGTAAAACGTTCAATTGGCTTCATGATGTTATAAAGTAATATTTCATGTCCTGTAATATACACAGTATTTCCATTTTACCTTCGTTGTTTACACATAACCTTGACAGTTCCTTTTTTAAATGCAGGGGAAACTGTCTACAATGATCTCAGTTACAAAGATCAACCGCTTATATGGATGAAAAGCTTGGGAAAAAATCATTCCTGTATTGTTTAAATCAGTGGCTCCCCCTAACTGATCCAGCCCCAGGATCCATGTTTCTCTAAGTCATTAGGTCAAGGTCCACAAAGTTTAATATAGTCAGTGTCAAGCCTGCGTTTGGCCATGTCGCTGAGCTAGTTTGCTGTCTCTGTCAAGAAGCTGTCCGTTATTCACTCACTCTACAACAGGAAACGGCACTTCAAAAGAAAGTGCGTTTTTTACAGACTTGACACATTCAGAATGGACCCACAGCCCATTACTGGACTGTGACCCACCAGCTGGGAACCACTGGTTTAAATAATAACCCCACAGTAAAGAAAAAGTCCACTTACAGTGTTTTGGGCCTTTTCATACATGGCAACATATGGAAAAAATTTAAAACTATGGTAGTTATTTATTCATTTTTTTTATTTACTTACTTTGCTCCCATGATCCTTTGCCTCATGGTAACCCGTCCGTTTCCAGCTGGCTATCTGAGGCTGGTGCTGCGTGCACATTAAAATAATGATGGAGAAAAGTCCGCTCAAAGCTTATGACAAAAACAAGCCAAGTTGCAGCAGCAAAACTTGGTGTTAAGGAAAAGCACCTGTGGTTAAAGTGGCCCACTTCAAATGGATTTGCAATGCCTGCTCATGTGACACCCTCATACTTATGACCATATAACTCGAACCCCTACACAAATAAGTGACACAGGAATATGTTAGCATATTATACAATAAGTTCAGGCTGAAAAATGAACTTATAAACAGCTTAACAGCGCTAAAATATGGAAATTCCTACAAGGGCAATGTCGCTCAGGTAAGGCAGTAGATGCCCCCTTTATAGGTGGGGTACCCCCAACTTGAACGTAGGGGTACAGAAACTGAGTATCAGACGTTCCACATATTGACTATGGAGGCTTAAGAGTGTCACATAATAACAACTGAAATAAATCTTGCTGTTCAACTGACCCTGTTACACATATTCTAGCACTTTCCAGAGCCTTTAACTGCATCTCTCAGTCTTCATCAGTGGATGGAGTTTGCCCAGTTATCATGGATATTACTTAACTGTTCCACAAGCTGCTGTTATCATGTGACCAAAGTGATGAAACCTGAGCCATCTCCATAAAGATCTAAGCTCACGCAATACGATGATGATGATGATGAAGACTGTGCTATGCAGTGAAAACTATGGAAAACGCTGGGAGATGGAAAGTGAAATTTTATGGTTTTTTGTTACTATTTGCAAGCAGTATTATTCTTTTTACAGAATCAGAATCAGAATAAGAAATACTTTATTGATCCCAGAGGGGGCATTGTGATTTGTTACAGTTGCTCAAATGTCAAGAATAGAGAACTATGAGAAGTAGGAATAAGAGTATGAAATATAAGTATGTAAATATGAAGCAATAAAATAAAATAAAATAAAAAAATAAAGTAAAATAAAACAAAATAAAATGAAATAAAATAAAATAGAAATTTAAATGTGCATTGAAAATAAAAAATAAAATGTGCATTATGCTACAGTGTTTGACACTGTAGACAAACAAACAAAAATATTAAAAATGAAATATATATCGTCACTGTGCTGAGGCTGTAAGTGTGAAAATATCACTACAATATATACATCAATATAATAAAACACGAAAAGACATAATTACAAAATTATTTTAACACCAATTTTTTTGTGTTTGAGAGTACTATCAGTGTGTTGGACCAAATTGATTTTCAATGCTGAAAAACCAAAGCCAAAAACCAACCAACAAACAAAACAAAAAAAGATAAGACCACAAGTATGCACAGTATTCATGTAATTAAGGCGGCTTTATTATTATAATCATTTTCATTTTCTAACAAGCGACAGATACAGTGTGATGTATGTTATATAAGTGTTGAACTTGTGTCAACTAGAATATCATTTTTTCAACAACTGAATGTATGTGATATTCATGAATCATCTCTCATCCATCCGGTGTTTTTTTCGGTGGCAAACCAGAAGCTGCAGCTTCCAAACATCATCTGTTCATTCTGTTGTACATAAACAAAGCTGCAGTGTTTCCAAACACAGACATGTTCATGTTGCCCTCCATAAACACTGGCTGCATTACTTAGCTACATCACATAATTGCTGTATAAACATTGTGGAAATTGCCAAAGATATTTCTCTGCCCCTCCTGACAAAAATAAATGGGGAAATAAATAAATAAATATGTCGCAAACATAAGACGCTGATGTTTCCTCAGCATCTAATTTTGCTCATGAGCTTCTTTATGTCCCGCGAAACGACCACAATCATTAGGTGTCATTTGTTTTGAGGAAAGTGTGCAGGTAATTGCAAATGATGAGCATATTGTTACAGTGCGCAGCCTTTTTTCTCCTGGATCCAGGACATCAGAGGAAATTCTCATTCAACAATAGCCTCATCAGGTACATTACAATGTCTTTTTTTCCCTCTGGGTGAACAAGATTTGCGACGAGATGGATGGAGGGGAAAATGACTGTTATGAAAGAGTGGATGGGGTCTCGTTGAATAGCAGCAGGATCAGCAGGCTCCTCTGCCTCCACAGTTGGAGGCTGCATGTACAAAATCAAAAAGGAACACTAATATTGTTTTGTTGTCGACATGTTCAGAGGCTAATGAGACCTAATTAAGCAAACCATAAAATTTGATTCTGTCGCCTGATGCTTAATAAAGTCAGAAAACCTTTCTTCCACTTGCTGGCTAGACTGATTAGATGCCCAGCTTTTTGCATGGTGGTAAAACTGCTGCATTGTTTGTGCTGAGATCTAGGTAGTACATTTAAGATCTAGCAGGACACTAAAGCATGACTAGCATTATATTATACTAGATGGCATATATGTTTTGGGGGTACCAATGTGGCACTTCATGCATGTGGCATGTTTTCAAGTGCTTATTAAGATCACAACAAGTCACAGATTTCCTGCTGTGACTTCATGAAAATCTTTTTATACTTTTCTTTGCTCAATGTGTTTATTAGAAAAACAGCATGACCTAAAAACACCAAATTGGCAGGTGGGTCGAAAAATCTGCCCACAGCTCAGGCATGTATAATGACAATCATTGACCTTAACGTGACTGAGAATGAAAATATCAACAAGAACCACTGGGCCAGTCATTCCAAAACTTAGTCAGGGTCATTTACAGACTTCACTGATCACATTCCGTCCTCGTCACATACTGACATTTGGTCATGGTCTTTCCACGTCCACATACAACGTGCAAGGTACCCTGGATGTGCTGGTTGTCTTCTTTCAAAATACACTTCTGTTTTCACAGGAAATTCACCGTTTACACACAGTCTCTTGCAACATAAACGCACTACGTCAGTACAACACTGCAAATTAACATTTTTTCCCTTCAACAACTAATGCACGTGGTTGGGTTTAGGAAAGAAGAACAGGGTTTGGCTTTATAATCTTACAGGACGTGAACACCACTCTCTCAGGTAAGAGTCGGTGTTTGTTGGACCCATCCACCACCGCCTTAACTTTCGCTCTTGTCCCACCACAATCCCCTGACACCGTCAAGTGCTGTTAAACTATTATAGCAACCAGCCGCATAATATGCCAATGTTAAAGAACGTCTTTTATCGTCAGTGTCTGATGCAGCAAGTCACTGTGCCAATGCGCCGGATTTCGACAACTTTGGAGTAAGACCAGGTTGGTCACATTTGCCTGTAATGCCTATGTTTTAATGCACCACAGTCTTTTGCACACATTGGCTAGTAACAAGAGCAGAAGAGAGCATGTTAAGGCTATCTGTTGGGTTATAAGATAAATGGCACAGTCCAAGAAGTGTTGACAGCAGGGGACAAATGTGTTTAAGGCATTAGCTAAATGACCTTCAACGACAAGCGACAGCTAAAGCTGCAACATGTGTCCTGAGACGGCCTTAAAAGAAAGGGTGATTGTTGGCCAGCTATGTATTATGCAGATGTTAAAAGACAGCTTTTTTTCGACGGCGTCTGACACGCAAGTCGATGCAAAAGTGTAGAATTTCGACAACTTCGAAGTGAGACCGGGTTGGATCTTAAACTGTTGAAGATATTATCAATCCGTTTCAGTTATACAGGAAAATCATTTCCATAGCCGAAATGTAGTGATGTGCAACACGTCTTCACACGAGGTCATTCTGAAAGTTGCGTATACCTCGACAAAGCATCAGGATACAGTGATGATCACAATGACTTACTTTAAAGAAAACCAAGGGTTTTGCTTCTTGTCAGTTAAATAAGAAACAAGCAAATGCTCATAATCAGCTCATTGCCGCTTGAAGCTATTATTGCTATTGTTTTTATCATTGCCCTTGTTTGCCCTGTCAGGAAAATGGTTAGCACATGGAAAGATTGTTGCCCTTGGGATGATTTGGATGTTTTCTCACGCTAATAACTGATGCAAGGGGGCATTTAGTTTCAGAACACCTGATTTTCATGGGTAAGAAAAAATCAGACATCTGGTCACATTTCATTAAAACAGAAGTAGAGGTTTTTAATTTTCTTTTACTCAGTATTCACTAATAAAATCACGAAATACAATAAACATTTTCAGAGAAACCCAGTGTGCATTTATCCTCTCTTCTACTTGGGACTCTGTCAAGACCAAGACTCACCATATAGGTCATTTGTTTAAGCTTCTTTATAATCATGGTCACGTGAATGACATAATATAGCACCAGACAATTAATAAGAATTAAATGTGTTTTATTTTTTGTATTTTTTTGTTAATATTATTTACAATTATACTGTATATTTTGTGTGTATACATTTGTTTTCATTGCTGCAGACTGCCTGTGTAAAATATGTAAAGCACTTTAGGATACATGAGGCATTATCAGTTGAAATGCCCTGCACACCTGCACAGGTGTTCTCACTCTGGCTGATTAGACCTCTGCTCAGGTTGAAATCAGGCAGAGCCATGCAGGGGGATTATGTGAGGTCACCAAACAACGCCAAACATAAAAATGAAGCAGTAAATTGCCCTCCTGTAACAGGTGCCACAAAGCTAACTAAGTGTGAGGGAAGTCGGAAGAAGAGCTCTAATCATGCAGAATAAGGGAAAACACCTGTGTGGAGGGACCACGGGGGTGTAGGGCCTTCAAGGTAGAATTACAGCTTCAATTCCACTGGAAAACAAAAAGACAGCAATATATCTTCAGGGGGTCGATGAGGTTTTTGATCAATAAGAGTGACTCAACCAACACTTGACTGTGCGCTGAGAGATCTGGCTCTCAGAAACAATTTCCTGCCTGAATTTTGTTTTGAAGCGAGTGTCTGAAACACCAGCAGGAGGATGTTTACTTCAAAGGGAGGGGGACTTAAAAGAAAATGCTCTCCACATTTCTGCACTTAGCCCCTCTCAGATGAAATCACTGGGTTTATTAAATGCTTCATTCTTCATGAAAGGTAGATTTGCCCTGGACTGCATTGTCTTTGCAGCTCTTGTCTTCTGAGGATTAGGTTCTTATCCCACTCAGATACAAACTAGTAGTTACATTTCACTGAATATTTTCTCCTCACTGTTTTTCTTTGGGCCTAAACAGATTCTCCTGTTATTTATTTGTTGTTCTAACCCTTGGAGGAGCTGTGTGCGACACTCAGAGCATATCTATGATTCAGAGTCTGTGCCAGCACATGGCTCTCAACATGGAGGTGGCTGAGCTGGTGGCTAGCAGCTAATGATGCTAACTCAATAATCAGCACAGGAATAGGAACATGACTAAGCATTTCAGCACTTCCGTTTCCCTCATCTCAGAGTACTAAAAGGGATAGTGCACCCAAAAAAGAAAATTCACCCATTATCTACTCACCCATATGCCGAGGGAGGCTCAGGTGAAGTTTTAGAGTCCTCACAACACTTGCGGAGATCCCAGGGGAGAGGAGGTAGCAACACAACTCCACCTAATGGAGGCTGACGGCGCCAACCCTTTTTACGTGATTCAAACATCCAAAAACACATGTCTCGCACAATCGCGCACACGCGAGCGCGGTGCCCAGAGAGGCAGTCAGAGCTACAGGCTACAATGAGGCTAAAAACAGATTTCAAATGACGTTTTTCCAAACAACTTTTTATGTTGGGGCTTCAGGACACTTGGATCACTATGGACGAGCAGTATGGAGATATTTTGTGGTTTCAATTATGTGTTTTTGGACGTTTGAATCTGGGGCGCCGTCAGCCTCCATTAGGTGGAGTTGTGTTGCTACCCCCTCTCCTCTTGGATCTCTGCAAGTGTTGTGAGGACTCTAAAACTTCACCTGAGCCTCCATCGGCATATGGGTGAGTAGATAATGGCTGAATTTTCATTTTTGGGTGCACTATCCCTTTAAGGGTGTATAGCCTAGACGTCACATCTTTAATTCTAGCAACTGCAATTATGCCTCAAAATCATAAAAGTGGAGTTCATTTGTGAAGATTATCTTGCTGAACCTGTATCCCAAACCTTTGTTAGCCACAGAGTTTTTTGTGCAAATTTCCTGCAAATTATAAAACCCAGAGAGTGTTAGAGTGCTGTTAATTTGTGATGTTGGCCTAAAATACATCCCTGGCTGCAGCACTTTATGGCAACAGTGCTAAGAGAATAACCTGCGTTAACCATTAACCGCACTGCTTCCGCAATGATGCCGTCCTGATATCAACCACAAGCCCTGTATGTCCAATGGCAGCAGTGAATACCTAGCTAGTAGAACACACACATGCACTAACATGCATGTGCAGCCAGACTGTATACCACAACATAGGAAATAGAAGCTTCGATTACAAGACACAGAGTGCATGACTTTCATTCTCTGCTCAGGATGCCATTACTCAGCTGTATCTTCACATAGAAAACAGCTGTTTGCCACTATATCAGAGTCCATTTTTGAAAACCCGCACTCGCCCATACCTGTAAAGCTCAGTCCCAGAACGGACCCGTTACCCATCATTATGTCCAAGTCAATGCTGCACCTGCCTGCACCTGTGATTAAACACACACAGGCTACAGTCACTCACAGTAAGCTGGGTTCTCCGTTCTTTAATTACAAATCTACAGCAAAAGATTCTTTCACTGGCTGCGCTTAGTGCTGGTATGGCGAAAACATCTCATACAATCACTACCAGGTTAGGAAACATTCTAGCACCCTCCTTCCACCACCATAAAACTTCCAATGGAGCCTCCTTGGGTGTCTTGAGCTCAATGTAGGCTGCCACCTCATCCTCGGGCTGCAAAGTCCTCCACGTTGACGGATGTTTGTTTTATTCTGAAAAATAAAAAAATATGTTTGTTCTTATCCGCTGCCCGCCTGTGTATAGTTCATTTTTACCCGTGTCCGCACCCGTAAATTTATATCAACATACTCTCGCGCCAACCTTGTCACATATCGACATTTGGTCATGGACTTTCCACATCTAGATATGTCTTGCAAGGTATGTGTGTGGTTGGTGATGGTCTTTTTTCAAAATATACCTGCGTTTTCACAGGAAATTTACAGTTTTTCATTCAGTCTCTTTCAAAATAAATGCACAATGCTAGTATAACACTGCAAACTGACTTTTTTTTCCTTCAACAACAAACGCATGTGGTTTGGTTTGGAAAAAAAGAACAGGGTTTGGCTTTATAATCTTCATCTTTATAATGTAATGCAATGTAATACATTTTGCATAACTGTTCGTGGATGGATATGTTTCTGTGATTCATCCTTGTTAAATGGCATAATGAGACAGGTAGGTAACAGTTTTGAAAACAGAATTTCATAACACACCTGCATTAAAAAACAAACGCACTGCACTGTACATAACTTGAATGTGCTTAATGAGGCCAAGATGCCGTTTCACACATGCTTGCTAAGACACACAGTGGAACACGTGGGGCCCCTGATGTCACTTTCATAAATCACATTCCTCCAGGTTCTGGATTTAAGAGTTGAGCAGATTCTAAAATCCATTTTGATTTCCACAGTGGCATGAGGTAATAAATCATTAAGCACACTCCCTTATGCATCCTCTTAAAGAGCAGTGAATACTGGCTTGTAAATATCCCGTGACTTTGCCATCCTCCTCTCTTCGGTCTAAGGTAAAAACAAAGCCCTACCTGTCCTCATTGTAGCGTGATTCAGTCCGGCACCTTCAGTCTTTTGATGTCTGTGGAACAGTCGTGTTGCACTGTAGGACAATCGAAGTCTGACCATGGAACAGCTTTTATGGATGGAACACTTTGATTCTCCTCCTCTGAGTCATGTCTTATAGTTTCGCATACAATAGGGCTTTGAAGGTTTGAAAAGAGCTGCTGCAGCCCTTTTAAAACTACAGAAAAAAAAAAATCATAAAGCTGATTTATGTGAGTCTAGTGAGCAGAGAGAAAATGAAATGCATTGTTGTTTCACACAGTGATAAGTGCGAACCTCTACCTCTGCTGAGATATAGGTATTGGACTGTATTTCGTAATACAAAAAAGATCTTCATAACAACATATAATGTGCCTCATCAGATGTTAATAATTACGACCCTATTTCTATTTGTACCATTGCCAAAGTTTTTGAGAAACTCATTTTTAATCAATTATCACAGTGCACCAATCGTTTAATATTTTATCTCCATCTCAATCTGGCTTTAGACCAAAACTTTCTGCCACTACAGCTCTTCTAAAATTCACAAATGATGTGTTCTCATTCTTTGATGAAGGCCAACTTACAGGTGCCGTTTTTGTTGATCTCTCCAAAGCTTTTGACGTGGTTGATCACTACCTCCTCCTTGACAAGCTCTATCCTATTGGTTTTAAATCAAAATGCTCTCCTTTGGTTTAATGCTTATCTTCATAACTGACGTCAGAGTGTTGTCTTTTTGGGTTATCAGTGTGAACATGATTGTTGAAAAGGGCGTTCCACAAGGATCTGCCCTGGGTCCACTTCTTTTTTCTACTTTTATTAATGGCTTGCGCAAACTGTCACACCCGTTTGTATGCTGATGACACTGTTATTTACATTTCAAACTCTGATATATTACAACTCCAGGATTTTTTTTGGTACACACTGGCTGCAGCCTGAATCTAGGAGGCGTTTATTTCAAATTCACCTTGTGTTTGAAACAGTTTCCATGCAATTCCTCATATCCATTTAGACATATGCAATATCCCTTTTTCTTTGTCCCCAGAATTTTCAAAGAAGTTGGACAAAGGTCAAGCCAATACAAAGCTCCATCTGACTGGAATAATCATCCTCTTTTCTTGGAATCTGTTACCTCTTTCCGCTGCTTCAGGACCTCTTTATATTTACATCTCAAAACAACCTGTTCATGTTTTTAAAATGTCATACTGAAAGCTGATCCGTAACTATTCAAGGTGACGGTATCCAATTCTAATATTCTTGTACAACAGCTGAGGGGAGGGGGTGTGAGTGGGAGCAAGATGTCTGTGTCTGTGTTTTTGTAGTGTATGTTTATGTAATCCAGTTTTGTCTGTATGTTTTTATTCTATATTTGTGTCTGAGGACTGCCTTGAAAATTAGATGCTTCATCTCAAGGGGCTATCATTTCAATAAATTCAAATAAGCTGAAATAAAGGTAAAAGGTGGCACTGTACTTTGAACAACAGGCACACTACATGTCACATAAAATATATCAGTCACATGGGCTAATTTTCTGCATAGCACAAATAATTTAAGTATATTTAGCTGATGATACTTCACTTTATTTACATTGTTATGTAACTGTAGTTTTTACACCATAGGCTTGAAAAGACGAGATGCACCACTCTGCCATTATGAAAGAAGATAGTGCTGACAGCTGTTTTACATTACCAGGTAAAGGCAAACTGCTGTCAGTCACTTAGCTGGTATAGCTAATGAGCTCGCTGATATAATTAAGAAGATAAATGCAGTACTCTTCATCTATTTCAGTCAAAGCTGTTCACATTTAGCAAGTTGTTTTTCTCTGATAGTGATGTAACAGGTTTGGAGGATTGCCACTCTTACCAACTTATCTCACATTTCAGTTGCGTACTAAACAACTAATCTAAGAGCAGAATGGTCTCATTTCACTGTACAGCAGAGAAAAAGGTGCAATGATTGAAGGCATCTCTTTGCTCTTCCTTGTACATTTTCAAACACAGCGCTAATGGCTTTTCTCCCAAAAATGCAAGGTGGACAGGCGGATAAAAAGCAGAGATGCTCAGGGTGTAGTCTAACCCTTAATATGCCCCATTTGCCGATATCACCTACCAGCCTAATTATATTCAATGTCATTTGTAAAGCTAAAGTATCAGTTGAGTGCATTAAAACTTGCTGTATCATACATGATAGCTTTCTGGAAAGAATACCAAGTATAATTTCGTAGTTAAAATTACAAAATATAGCATTGGTAGCCTAAAGGTTTTAGCAAATACAGGAAAGTAGGATATATTTAAAATGTAAGACTCTTCATGGATGATAAATACTTTTCATGTGATCACTTTTTAGATCCTTGATATATGAATATCTGAGGTTTCTGTAGGAACCTGTGTTCTAGCAAGGGTACATTTCAAAAGTACTGATACGCTGTCTTCGCTTTGCTCAGTCTGTTCATCCTGTCAGTCAGAGCTGCATAAACTCCCTGCATGGCTCAGATGGGGAGCTATGACTCTTTAGACCTCTGCCAAATCTGCTAAGTGAAAGTTCAGACGCATTGTAGTAAAGTCAGCGTGGTGGCTGAACAAGTTGGTTTCTCCAGACGTCTCTCAACATGTCTGATCTCAGCGAGTAAAACTTCTATCAACGTGGAGAGAGACCCGTCTTTAGAGATATGTCTAGTGATCCAAGGGAGAAGAGTACCTGCCAACCTTAAAGGGACAGTTCACCCTAAAGTCAGAAATGCATAGTTTTCCTCTTCCCTGTAGTGTGTGAGTGTTGGAGATATTGACCGTAGAGGTGTCTACCCTCTGACGAATATAATGGAACTAGATGGCACTCGACTTGTGGTGCTCAAGGCGTCCAAAAAATAATCAATTGGAAAAACTCAGTGGCAATGTCTCTTTCCAGAAATCATGACCCGCTTACTCAAAACAGTCCAAAGACCTTGCTGTGAGCAGTTTCATTAAGGACATATTTTCTTTCTACTGTACAACCACAAACTCTATCACCACATAAAAGAAAGTGTGCATCTACTGCTAGCTCACCTAGCACTGCAGAGCTAGCTGAGGGGAATGCCATTAATATTAACGTTGTGTTATGTTCTGCTTTGACACTCATGAGCTTCTTGTCTATGAGTAGATGCACAATTCCTTCTGCATGGTGATACGGTTGGTGGTTGTAGTTCAGTATAACCTTTTTTTAAAAAAAAAAAAAAAGGTTTTCAAGAAGGAAAAACAAAACCAAACAAAAACACACGCACGCACGCACGTACGCACGCACGCACGCACTATTCATTTGTGTGCAGAACAAACAAAATTAAACATGACCCTTCCCTCCCACCGCCAACCCATCCACATCCTATCCCCAATTTTTTCCTACCTTTAAATATTTCAAAAGGCACAATGTCTAGAGTTTAATATGCAGAATAGCAACATCCATGGAGTCAGGTTTTCCTTAAAAAGAAACATTATTATTTCAAGGGCTGAATTAAAACACATTGAGAGCTGATGTTGGTTGGGTGTTTTGAAATTGAGACAAAAAAGGTCCTACAGTCTTACAAATGTATTTCTCCAAACCACTGGCAGAGAACCGCAGCATCTCTTATTTTAGGCAGAAGATTACATCTTGAAGCCACTGGCCAGATGTGGGCGGGGCAGCCTCCTTCCATTTAAGCACGATGGCATGCCTGGCCAAGAGCAGAACAAAAGTCACTATACAGTGTTCTGCAGATGTCAAGATGGGGTAACCTCCACCATTCTTTTTAAAGGGATAGTGCACCCAAAAATGAAAATTCAGCCATTATCTACTCACCCATATGCCGATGGAGGCTCAGGTGAAGTTTTAGAGTCCTCACAACACTTGCGGAGATCCCAGGGGAGAGGGGGTAGCAACACAACTCCACCTACTGGAGGCTGACGGTGCCCCAGATTCAAATGTCCAAAAACACATAACTGAAACCAGAAAATATCTCCATACTGCTTGTCCATAGTGATCCAAGTGTCCTGAAGCCCTGACATAAAAAGTTGTTTGGAAAAACGTCATTTGAACTCTGTTTTTTGCCTCATTGTAGCCTGTAGCTCTAACTGCCTCTCTGGGCACCGCGTTCTAGTGTGCACACTTCGGAAGTTTGGATAGGGTATGGGAGATATATTTCCGAAATGTTTGCAAGTGAGGGCACAGCCTGTACATATGGATCAGGGTGGCATCATTGTTTTTGCATTTGTCACAGGTGGAAATTGTGTCTGAGTAGATGCTAGATAGCTTTACCTTAGACATGTGCCCTACGGACCACCTTATATTGCAATAAGCAATGTCTTGCACAAAGATGGGATTTATGTAATTTTGAAAGAATAGAGACCCATTGGTCTTCAGATATAGGTCTCCGATCTTGTTCCCAGGCTACTGTAATCCTGTCTCGAGGTAAACATGTCAGCACTGAGATGTTTCTATATAATTTAGAAAGTGCACATCAAGACAATGGATCAAAGGAAAGAAACATGTCAAATCGGATTGGTATACAGGAAAAGTGTTCGGAATATCTTGATTCATAAATGGCACAAAGAGAAGAAAAATTGTATTTTTTATTTTAGGGTGATCTGTTTCTTTAACCATCCCAGCAGGGAGGCTATTGTCTCGCGCTAAGGACAGAGACACAAGAACTAATCAGTGGGTGACAGTCTTCACAGGGCCTACGGGATTCAGCATCATCAAATTTGATTTCTCCTTCAGGCCCCTTCCGTGGCAAATGTAACCTTCTGGGAAAGGCTTAATGTGGTTTTTGCTTTTGGGAGGAATCCATCATGGAAACATGACATTTACTGCGCCTTTACACTTGTTAATAAAAGGTGTTCACAAACAAAGCAGTTTACTTCTCCTCATGTGCTCGCAGCAGAGCTGATGATCGAACAACACGGTGTGACACAGTGAAATGACACAGTACATGCTTCAAACAGCATGGTGAACTACATTATGTATTGTGTAGCTATTTAGCCTTTGATACTGTGTCAGCGTTTTCCCACCTATACAGGACAGAAATCTGCCTCGGCTGCATCTGCTGTGCTGCAGACTTGTGTTTGTGTAAATGCTGCTTTGCTGTATTCTGCATGTTTGTGGGTATTGTTGAAGAGGTCGGCGAGGAGTCAAGACTGTTGTATACCTTTGTTGATGTTCTTTGTAAATTCGTCTGAAGCCTTCAGCACAATGCACCATCTGAGGCTGGCGCAACTGCAGTGTCATTGTGCTTGCATAATAACAATAATGTTCTTGAATTGAATTGATGCAAATAAAATTAACATAAAAATAAGCTGAAGAAAATGTGTTTGAAAATGTAATGTCATGTTATATTTCAATACAATGGTTTCACCCACTGAAATGAATGAACATCTTGCAGCTGTCACAGTATTGTAACCACTCACTCAATGAATCAAGCATGTATTTAGATCAAACTGTATTACAAATGAACACACAGCTCTATTATACTGATGGTCCATGTGACCACTGGTTTTGTCTCAGACAAATGTTTTATATTCTGCATACTGTCACATTGGAGGTGTGAAATCTTGAAATCTTTAGTTCTTCCGACTGCAAAAACTCTCACACGTCACATTTGCTTTTGTTTGGAAAACATTCAGTGTGACAAGTTATGCCTCGGAATACAAATTCCTCCATTAAAGCAGCTGCAAAGTTGGCAGAGACGCTGGTACAAAATGACAAAATGTTAGAGCCCAATGAGCTGCGACAACTGCAGTCAATCTGAGTGAAATAGACATATCTGGTTTCTACGACTTCATCTGAGCAAGAAATCAAAGAAGAAAAGAAACCGAACAAAGGGACACATTGTATTTTAATAGAAAAGTACTGTACTCGCTTGTTTCGGTTATATCTAACACCATTAGGAATGAATTTACAGACAGTCGTGTTAATCAAACTCTATTTACCTGCTTTTACACGACCCTGTCACAGAAGTCGGCCACTGACAGACGGACAGCATGATTGGTGTCCCTAACTGTTCATTGGATTAAAAGCTACCGGACGATACACACTGAATACCAATTGCACTAACAACATGCCTGATGCACTTAATTCTCCCCTGTGAATACTTGTCTTGATGTGCCTGCTTCACAATTAACTAATTGCTACGAACACTGTGACATTTATCATCTCTGCCCTGATACTGTACATCATGCCTAACAGTTCAGCAACATGTCACCCAGTTAAGCAGCAGTATAGCTAATGTGTGTATACTTCCAAAACGTGTGAGACATGATAAAGAGTCACATCAATATCTTGCATCTTTATCTGTTGGTCTGTGAGTTGGGGTCAGCCCTATGTTCCCACAGCCCAATGGTCCCACAGCCCTATGTTCCCACAGCCCTATGTTCCCACTCTAAGATTTTTCTTAAAATTAGGCCCTATGTTCCCACAGCCCTATGTTCCCACATTTCTAAGATTGTTCTTAAAATTAGGCCCTGTGTTCCCACAGTTCCCATATTTCTAAGATTTTTCTCAAAATTAGGCCCTATGTTCCCACAGCCCCATGTTCCCACATTTCTAAGATTTTTCTTAAAATTAGGCCATATGTTCCCACAGTTCCCATATTTTTAAGATTTTTCTCAAAATTAGGCCCTATGTTCCCACAGCCCTATGTTCCCATATTTCTAAGATTTTTCTCAAAATTAGGCCATATGTTCCCACAGTTCCCATATTTCTAAGATTTTTCTCAAAATTAGGCCCTATGTTCCCACATTTCTAAGATTTGTTTTTCACTGAAAATTAGGCCCTATGTTCCCACAGCCCTATGTTCCCACATTTCTAAGATTTTTCTTAAAATTAGGCCCTATGTTCCCACAGTTCCCATATTTCTAAGATTTTTTTCTCAAAATTAGGCCCTATGTTCCCACATTTCTAAGATTTTTCTCAAAATTAGGCCCTATGTTCCCACAGCCCTATGTTCCCACAGTTCCCATATTTCTAAGATGTTTCTCAAAATTAAACCCTATGTTCCCACATTTCTAGGACATTTTCAAAATTAGGTCTTGTGTTCCTACATTTCCCTTCAATTTAAGCCCTATCCTCGCACAAGATTTTTTGGAAGCACTTTATAGTAAATGAATGAATGAGTAATTTTATTTCGATCAGCAGCAGCAGAAATCGTCACAATCACAATCATTCCAAGAAAAATAAAATAGGCTGATTGAAAAGGGTTTCAGCTGAAGCAGAGCTTATAGATACCGAACACTTGTTTTCATTTCCTTAAGTCAGACAAACCAAACCAGATAAGTACAAATATGCATACGGTATATACATGTAATCCATTGCTACTGGATAATAGGTTGGGTGTAATTGGCTACCAAATTGGGAGAAAGGGGGATAAAATCTGATATAAATTTATGAAAAAGGAAATGTGGGAACACAGAGCTGTGGGAACATAGGTACACTCCCGACAGATATTATCAACTGTCAGACAGACTTTTTGTTTATTTCCATGACTAGGACCTAAAATGCAAACACAACCAGGAAACAGGGACTGGTTAAAGACAGTTTATTGCAGTTTGAAGAAGTGGAGCTGAAAACCTGTCTAAACCTAGAAGTTGTTCTTGATGTCTGTACTGCAGAGGAAACTGAACGATCTGAAAGAGCCTGGAGGTCTGAGCCGGTGTTTTCTACTGCAGTGGCTTGATTGTAGATGTGGTTCAGCTGTGAAGGTTCAGCAGCTGCTGGCAATCAGGAGGACTGGCGCCTTCCTCAAGGAGCCTTCCTTGGGAGGTTTATCCAGAAGCAAGGCAAGAGTCCTTCCTAGTATTCAGTGAACACACATTGGAACAGGCTAACGAGTGTCCCCAGGTGTGCGTCATTAACCCTCAGCAGACTGAGGGGGTTTCAAGATACTGTGATCATTTTGGCACTCTATTGTTACTGTACAATTGGAACAAATGTAACCAGGATTTTCAGAGTCACGTGACTTTTAGGGAGAATATATTCTGGATCATACTGAAGAGTAAGTGGAGTTATGAAGTAAAGACAATAGCTGAAAAAAAAGTTCTAAATTATCATTCACACACAGAATATGTTCACCTCAAAACAAATGAGTGATGCTCTGACCTGCAGGATATTCTAATGTCTTTAATGTTGCCATTCTCACTGTGATTCCCCCGAAAAATACCCCAAAATACACTAATTGAAGCTGCAATATAGTTATTATGTGAATAGTGGGCGGAAGGATCCTTGACATTGGAACAGTCCTTCGGCGGGGGTCGATGACGTAGCCTCCTTGAAATTTGGCCGTTTGAGGATCCATCCTTGACTTTGAGAAACACCCAGACTGAAAACTAGGAAGGGGAAACAGGAAACACAAACCCTAATAAATTTATAACTTCTCAAAATTCTAATTTCTTTAGTGCAATCAAAAACAACAGTGCTAATGTCTGATACATGTCAAATATCAATGTTCATATCAGGTAAGATAGATAGATAGATAGATAGATAGATAGATACATAGATAGATAGATAGACAGACAGACAGACAGACAGACAGAAAGACAGACAGATAGATGTACAATAACAAATCCTTATCATTTCCAAGTACTTATTTATTTTGCAGGCCTCTCTTTATGAATAACCTCAAACACACTGCAAACATAAAATGATTGAGATATGACTGTTCGATGGCTTTCCTGCCTAGAACTGTGTCTCTCTTCATGCCAAGCTCTCAGCCCACTTAGAATGCAGGTTGAGTGTCAGTGTAAAAAGGTTGTCCTGTGACCTGTGGCCCGCGTGGATGACTCACAGCGGGGTTTGCTCTGGACCCACATACAGGTTACGAGGTCTGGGACTCTGTTTGTAAGACTGCACCTGGTTGCTCCTGCTGCTGCAGTGTCCCCTGGCCTTGACAGGAGAAACATTTCTATACATGTTGATGCCTTTGCCAGCTGAGAATGGAAGAATCATTTTGTGTCTAGGAGTATCCAGGGTAACATAACTTTAAAAAAAAAAAGATCATAACTGGACTTGGGAATATCACAAGTGTAGCATAAAATATTGGTGAGGAGCCTGCAGTGAAGTCATTAAGCTTTGCACAGTGGAAAGCTATGTAGACTTTACATGTGCCATGATCCACTAAGCTTGCGCTTGACCTCATGCATATTGTAGCAACACAATTTTATTTCTGTTGTGAAAACCCAGCTCAGGATAATAATGTCACTAACTGAGGCATGGAGAAGGAGAAAGATGGATGTCTAGATGGTTAGTAACATTCTTAAAAGGTCCTTGACATGTCTTTGGACAAAGTTAGGAGAACACAAATCTGATTACTGATTTGGATTTGAAATGTCATCATTTCATTCTTCCTATTAAGCCTCACTCAGACCAAAGATTCATGACGAGATGAGTTGAAACATGCAAGTTCTTGCAATGTGCTGTTCTGCAACGTTCTAAAAGCCTGCCGGTTCACACCAATGCAACTAGATGAGATGGTGTATCATCTCTATGCAACAACTCTCTGTACTTCTGTTCTGGCTACAGCTGCATTTGTAGTAGTGATGGAATATTGAAAAACAAAATGAGCATCAGATGGACTGTATTCATAAAAAAATACACCACAGTAATGTAAAAAACAGCGCCACTTAATCAGTCAGTGAGAATGTATGTGTGTGGGATGGCATAAGCACATACAGCGAGCAGCAGCAGCAGCAGCAGCAGTAGAGACCCATTGTTAGAACGGAAACAGAGGGCTTGGCGGGGACGGAGCACCTGCCACAGCAAGACAACACACCGTCTGTGGTCATTTTGACTTGACCAACGGACTTCACTACAAGCCGATTGGCTGTAGAAACAGGTGATATGTTTTACCAGCTGAGTTGCAGGTGACTCAGCCAGCCGGCTTGAGTCGAGCTCAGCAACTCTGCAATGTTCTAAAATGGTTTAATCTCATTGCGATTATTTGGTCTGAACTGTGCTTTAGATATTTGTGTGAAATTTTGATATGATTCGCATGTGAATTATTTTGTGAGGTCACAGTGACCTTTGCCTTTTGACCACCAAATTCTAATCAGTTCATCATTGAGTCCAAGTGGACGTTTATACCCAATTTGAAGAAATTCCCTCAAGGCGTTTTTGAGATATTGAGTTCATGAGAATGGGACAGACAACCTGAATACACAATGCCTCATACACATATATTTACTAGGGCTGTAGTCAACCAAAGAAAATCTTGCTCGACTAAGGTCACGCAAAATCTGCACGTTATTTTTACTTCTGCGGTGGTGTGTCTGTGTCACTCTGCAGTTACACCTCCAAAACACTAGTTGGCGGTGGAGGACTGTGTTGAGTGCTGTACAGTTTAGTTCAAACCAAACTTTATTTATATAGTTGATACAAAACACACATTAAACATGGCTTAATAGAGACAATTTCAAACACAAGTATGCAAATTAGCTTCACTATAAATTGCAGAACTGACAGACAAACACTTGTCTTTATCTGGACACATTTCCCCCACCATTACAACATGCTAACGTTATTAGCACAAGTCTATGGCATTTTACATTGTATAACATAGCCTAGCGTCTAGTGATCTTTTTCTCTTCTCATATGAAGCCAGGGACAACAGCAACATTTAACAAAGGTAACGGTACTCCATGTGGCTTCATTACAACTCTCAACATTCACCGACAAAACAACTGTCTTATACTAAACACGTTTTCCATGCAAATACAACATGCTAACGTTATTAGCACAAGCCTATGGCATTTTACATGGTATACATTAGCCTAGCGACGAGCAGAGATTTCCTCTGTTCATATGAAGCCAGGATAAATCCCTAAGTATAAACACAAGAATTAAAATGCTATTTTAGTGGAGGCTTTACTGTCTTCACAATTTATTGTTTCTTATCTGTGAAATACAAGTAAATACAAGCTTCGTTTCCACTGAGGGAAATGGTTTCAGCTTACAGAGACAGACAGGAGGTCTGTGTCGCCATGACGCTGAGCGTTAAGGGTGGGCGAGTCCAACTTTCTGTCAACAACGGGGATGTTTTGAAAACACTATTTTCACAGGTAACTTAGCCTGTCCCCCTGCCGCAGGAAATAATGGATTAATCCTGGAAAGCTGTTGATGTAGCACTTTTCTCCTTATGAAAGTAACAAGGCGATTATACGACTAATGAGAATTTGGTCGGACGAGAGCGTAGCGACCAACTAGTCGACCAGGAGGCTACAGCCCTAATATTTATATAAGTAGTATAAGTTTAACAAAAATGAATTAAGGACAAAATATGTAGCTCTGCTGCATTTGTCACGATGGCTCTATGAGAATACAACATGAAAAGAATCACTGAGGGCCCAAAAATGCCTACCAGAAGATGCTATTATCGGAGATCAAGGATGACGACATAATGTATGGTATCAGAAAAAGTAAAATATTTCAAGTTTTCTCTTTTCATATCACATGACAGCTGACCATCAGTCTGTAGGAGTGAATTGCTTTGCTCACTCCCCTGTGAATATACCCTTTTGAAGAAGTCCCTCTCAGTTCAGTAACTGATGTTGAAAAGAATCACCACAAGTTAGAGCTCAGGGAAAATGTGCAGAGTGCGTACTACCATTTCAATTCCAATGTCATAACCTGTTTACTTCAACACATACAGCACAATAAGTTCAGCCCGATTTTACTTCATTTACCTTTGCACATACTGTGACTGCAATACTTACGTCTATCATCTTCCTTTGACCTTCTTATTTTTCATTCCCCCGCCTGTCTGTCCACACTTTCCTCTAGGTTTTCTGAACCTGTTTGAATCAATTGAACGAGGCTTCAGGCAATGAAAAGAACAAATCAGCCTTGTCAGAGGATTCTCTCACTTTCAATTTCCTCCCCGATGTTACAGGCAGTGCATCATCCATTTCAGGACAGCTATGTTTTCTTTCTTTTAGAGAAAATACAAACTACCTTTGCTTTTCCAAAAAAAGAAATACCTGAAATATCAGCAGTGGCTTGCAGTGATTCAGCAGCCACAGTGGGCATTAATAGACAATAATGTAGTCAATCATAAAAGGAGCCTTTATTTTTCTTCCACAGGCTGATCTATAGTCTAACAGTCATTTTCCTTTCACAGATGACAGCTGATCTATAGTCTGACACAGAAATAACTCAAACTCTTTGAAAAGTAACCTAAACAAAGCAAGCAAATTTCAAATTATGTGAAAAAAACCAAGACTTGAGAGTCGACAGCTTGCCAGCTCATTGTAAAGAAAACTTAACTGTTAGATAAATAAACCAAAGCATTCACAAATACCAACTCTGCACCAAAATGAATTGTAATCCACCCAACAGTTGCTAAGACATTTGGCTCTGAACCACAACCTGCCTGTGGGTGAAGGAAAAATCACTTGGATCACCAAATTTATCGTGATTCTGGGGAATGTGAATGTTTGTACTATAATTTGTGCCAATCCATCCTGTAAGTGTAGAAACACTTCACTAGAGAACTTCTGGAGTCATTTGATGAACAGACAGGGGGATGTAGACAGGGGAACTGCCCATTGGTCCGACAACCCATTGTTCCGACCATATTAAACCCATCGTTCTAAAGTCTGTTCCGAAATCATCATGATGCCCTGTGGTTAAGGTCTGGTTAGGTTTAGGCACAAAAACCACTTGGTTAGGGTTAGGAAAAGATCATGGTGTGGGTTAAAATGAAAAAGAAAGTGACAAACACATAAGCCGTCAACCATCAAGGTAGAAATATGCCCGCCGGGAGCCGTTCAGCACCGCGGACTGTCGGACTAATGGGATGTCGGACCAATGACATGGACCCTGTAGACAGAGCATAAGAGTCTACAGCCACGCTAGCCAGGCTCTGTGAGGTCTTTTCACTTATGCTAATGTAACTATTCACTTTTCCCTGATGAATGTTTGTTTGGTCGCTTATTCAACAAGCTAAGCTGCAGGACAAGACATGGGTTCATGTTTGTAAGCTAGACAAGAAGGACATTTTTGCAGGAAACTAATTTGGGTTGCTGTTCAAAGTCAAATATTTGGCCTCCCGATGGATCTATAGGAAAAGGCAAGGGATTATCAAAGTCATTAGGATTCATCAGTTGGGGATGCCATGCCATTGTTCTGCCATGCCCCAATGGTCTGATAATCCATTTCCCTGACAGCCTATTGTCGCAAAAAACAACTGTCCATTGCTCTGAAGTCACGTTTCTCCCAAAATACATATATGCCATTAGTACAAGTTTCCCTTTGGTGTTTGAGCCACCGATCCCAAAGATCTTATTGACACAAAACCCGGTCTCACTCCAAAGTCGTTGAAATTCAGCGCTTTGGCAGTGACTTGCGGCGTCAGACACTGACAAAAAAGCCATCCTTATACGTTGGCTGGTTACTGTTACAATTTTACAGCGGCTGGCAGGGTCATGGAGTCAATGCAGCAGGACAAGAACAAAAGTGAAGGTGGTGAAAGTCCGAATAGGGTTGGTGGATGGGTCCAACAAACACTGACTTTCAACCGGGAGAGCAGTGTTTGCGTCCTGTAAGATTATAAAGCCAAACCTTGTTCTTCTTTCCCAAACCCAACCACATGCTTTTGTTGCCTAAACCCAATGAGTGTTTTTGTTGCCCTACGTGCATTAGTTGTTGAAGGAAAAAATGTCAATTTGTGGTGTTGTACCGACATAGTGCGTTTATTGTCAAAGAAACTGTATGTAAACGGTAAAATTTGCTGTGAAAACAGAAGTGCATTTTGAAAGAAGACAATACATGTAACAAGCAGAACTTGACCAGCGTCCCAGAACGTCACTGTCACAGTTAGGAATTAGGAATTTAACTCAGCAGGTTCTAAGGATCCCGGGCCAACACAGCACAAACGGACACCAAAAATTTATAGAAAGAGTTTATTCTCTTTTCTTTTAGGTAATAAAGCAGTGGCAACTCTTGTCAGTGAAATGGCAAATCTTCAACAACAGTCAATGGCAGTAAAGTCTAAAATTTCACTTAAAACAAGATGCACAAGTCTAAAAGAAAATTAAAAATCAATTAAAATACTGAGCTAGCAGTCTTAAGTCCATACATTTAAAATCCGGTGTAGGGCCGTGGGGGCCGGCCCAGAGTCCAGGAGTCCAAACAGTCTATTTTCCGACGGTCGCCGAGGGACCCTGAAGGTGTCTTCACTCCCGGCTGTCCTCCGCCTTCGTCTGTGAGGGGGAAACTGTGGAACAACAAACTGCCTTTAGGGACTGATCATAATACAAGGCAACGTCTCAAACATCCGTCTCGATTCAAGGCCGACGTTCCTTGAATCGTATCAGGCATGTCAGTCACAAAGGCGTCTTCACTCGGCTCGGTTGCAGCTCCGTCGGTCAGTTGGTGTCTTCCTGGTCTCAGGTGCATCAATCACACCCCTTCTCCGTCAGCAAAAAAAAAACCTTCCCAGGTGGAACTGGCGCACTACTTTTTCAGAAGGTCCGTGATTGGCCCATGCTAATTGCCAGTTTATTTGGTGGATGCGTTGCAGGTGAGCAAGTCCATACCCCGCCCTGGACAGTTTATAAATCACCATAGAAACAAACACAACAATGTCCATGCAGAAAAAAAGGTAACCCAATATGCAATGTATAATTCAAACTCAAACAAATAGAAATCCATAAAAATGAAAACATGCAATATAAAAACAAACATGCATTTTGCTAAAATCACTCACTAAAATGTTTTAAAAAATCATACAATAAACTTGCTACATCCTCCCCCTACAAGCTGGCTTCCTGACATCACCAACCAGCACACCCAGGGTACCTTGCACATCATATCTGGACGTGGAAAGTCCATGCCCAAAGGTTGACATGTGATGAAGTTGGAGTGAGAATGTGTTGTGACACATCAGGGTGTTTCCTGGCGGCATATGAGCCGCCATTTGTGGGTGTGTTTTACCCTCCCTGATTTTCCAGCAACTTTTCTGCCACTAAACATGGGTGTATTAAGGCAAAACATGATCTTTTCCTAACCGTGAAAAAGTGTTTTTTTTTGTGTGTGCCTAAACCTAACCACACTTTTACCACAGCCTTGTGGTATAGATGTAACATGTGTGATGTACAGAAACGAACAATGTGAACATTTCTCGTGAATGGGTTATCTAACTCCAGGAAGTGTGTATTTTCAGAGAAACAGGACTTTGGGGCAATGGGTGTTTGTTTTTGAAAAAACAGACTTTTGGAGAAATGGACTTTCGGTCCAATGGGACATTTCTTGGACCAACAGCTCTTTGGAATTTTGGGCCTTTGGAACAATGGGCAGTCCCCTCTCTGGGCATCATGAGTGCATGTACAAAATTGTGCAAAAGTGCAGTGTGGACAGACCGACCAGCTGACAGCGAAAACAATGCCATCCCTGGAGCCATGCCACGAGCTCACAACTCCACCTGAAAACTACTTATCCATGAAAATATGCCAGATACAAATATTAAAACATGTCTTGATTTTAGGTAGATACTGTATTGTATATTTTATAAAGACACCGCCCTGGTGCCCTGAGGCTGTTAACCATTTGTCTGTAGGTAGACTGAGTAGTATTTAACAAGATCTTTATAAAACGTTCATGCTCCCTATCTCTTTAAAACAGAAAAAAGAGAAAAAAAGTTGAGTTTGTCAACTCTAATCAATAACACCTCAGACTACTGAGGTTACTTTTTGATTCTCATTGTCTGCTGCCGTCAGTGTTATAAACCACCAGATGCTCTGTGCCATTGTTAATGACCTGTGGATTCCTGGGTCTGCATCCTTGAGCTCAGCCTTCTACGTGACTGATTGCTGTTAGCAGGTATCCTGGAGGTGTCTTCCTCCTCATGTACTGTCTGGGGACTGTTGCTAATAATATTTCACACATGAATCAGTGCATCAGTGAAATCGTGACTTGCTCTCTGTTCACAGCACATACATAGCTCCTCTAGCAGCTGCTGCAGGACCGACAGTCTACCTTTTTATGCCTTCCTCTCACGCAATCAAGTTGAGGCCTAACTTAATTCCCCAGTTGGAAGTCTCCACGCAGTCTCAGCCCGAGCTTCCACGAAGCTACAAGACAAGATCACATCATGATACACTGATGATTGCAATAATGAAACACTGCTCCCATGAGAGGTTCGGTAGCTCTCAAATTGTCTCCATTATGGTTGCCAATCCCCGCTGATTCCCCAAACACAACCTGCCGTTCTCCCCTACAAAATGTATTCACAGCGTCTGTCCTTATGATGACAGCGACATTTTACAAAACATACTTGGATGTCGTCTTGCTTACAGTGACCCCATGGAATTGTCTTGTAAACAAACTGTTTTGTTTGCATTCAGTTTTTCTCTCCAAATGCATTATATGTATCCTTGAGGCCAAACAAATGGGTTGAATGTATTTCCTTCCAGATAACACTCTTGTAAAGCCAAGGTTTTTGAAGATATTAAACACTGCATTGTTTGCATCCATGGGTGCCAGCTGGCAGTCTTCCTCTATGGTGTTTGCGAGCAAATTGCTATGTTTGTTGGCATATTACCTCCAGCAGACATTTTGAGCGTGAAAGTTCATTACTGACCTTGGTAGAAGAAGTTTGTCTTTTGTTTAGTTTTGGCGTGCTTTGCGTAGCGAGGGAGATTTAAAAGCTATCTACCAACTTCAGTTGTTATACTCGACTTGGTCTCCAGATCATTTCTAGGCAGAAGACGAAGCAACAGAGGGAAAGTGCAAAACAAACAATACAGCCGCCAGCAGCGCTCAGCAGGGTGTGAATAACTAATAACGTTAAATATATTAGTCATGTAAATCCACACATGCTGCAGCCCAAATCTAGACTAAGATTAGATCAGCGGGCCAGGAGGAGTTTGCAAGTGTGCCTAGTTTTTAATTTTCACTGTGACCCACAAAGTTTGCAATTTCATGTATTAGAAAGCAAGAGTCCAAATGTAAAATGATTTTATTGAACCCATTTTTGGCAACGGGAGGGCTGCATTTGGCTGCAAAATTAAACTTTCTTTAATATAAAAAAAGTTATTACCCAGATATCACTCTTATTTCAACAGCACTGCAGTCTTCCCAGTAAAAATCATCGAAAATAATCCATTTTAATTTCATAGAGACTAAGCTGTTCTTTATCAGACTCTACATGTGCAGCATGTCCAATCAGAGGAACATCCTGAAGAGTTCATGCAAGTATTTGATACACTGCATTTCACATCCAACAGACGCATCATTTGATGGTTTCGTTCTTCCAATACACCCCCTGGATATACTTAACAAGTGAGTTCCATGAAGACCGCTTCTTTCTCCCGGAGATGTGTTTGGAGTTTGTTTGTATCTCGGAGCCAATTACAACACAGATTGCTGGACAAGTTTGATAAAAATTCTTTCCCTGTGAAAAAGGAAATCAGACATTCCAGCCTCAGGCACATTCCTCTGACTTTCCCTGACTTATTAAACACAGCCATGGGAACGTTTAACCTCAGAACTGTTTTCACATGTTCAACTAAGGAACGTGCAGAGGCTCCGAGAGCAGCTATGTTTTCATGACCAGCGGATTTTCGCATGTGTACATCACCAAGTGGTTTTGCGTATGAAATTCTGTATCTGTGTTAATACTTATTAGCAATGAAAATCCTGCATGTGTGTATCTTTAATTATTCACGTACTAACCAGTAAATGCTAACGAGTAAATGCCTGCATGCAGCTGTGTGTTTGTTGGTGAGAGAGGTTGAGCACTGTTGTATTATAATTGTAGCATTCAATTAACTTTGAGAAGAGTGGTCAGTCCCCTGTGACAGTCAGAGTTCTGTTTCTATTAGAGCAGGGGATTTAGGCAAAGCTCCAGTGGGGATTAGACACAAGTTGAGGAGGAGCAAAGGAGACTTTGCCTACAATAAATCACGGATGTTGGCTGCTGCTTGTCTAAATCCCCAGTGCACTGGGCCCTTATGTACACCTATAAATGACTACAGGGTTGGGATTTGGCAGGATTTCACAGTCTGATTAGATTTTGATTGTAAGTTTTGCAATTCAATCGGATATTGATTGTGTTCTACTATAACAGCGTGCAATACTAAATTACAGTGCAGTCAGAACGTGGTGAGACTGTGGCATCTTTTTCAGTGTTTTGGCACACTGTGATTGAAATTAAAAATGTGCTGACTCAGGGTGTTTGCATCCATATTGCTTGAACAATGTGGGACTAGTAGCGCTTTGAACACACGGTTCCCCAATGGACATTGATCTGAAACATACAAGGCAAACCATGACTTGTTCACGGTCAAACAATGGAGTATTCTTGACTCGCCCAGTCAGTCAATGAGTACAAAAAGGCTTAAAGGGGAACTAATGTTTTTTTCAACCTGGGCCCTATTTTCCGATCTACTTTTGTCTAAATGAGTGATAGGATGTTCAATATGTGACATATCTTCAGTACGAAGCTAGGGCTGACCTGCCTGAGCACTCGCTATATTAAATAATAGGGCACTCAGACAGCGTCAAACAACGTCATAATACGTCCACTAAAAGTGCTTTTTTTCACACAGATAGGCTCGGACTGTTAGTGTAATTATCCGACAACATAAGGGAAAGGAGAAATGAACGTCTGTGTTTATTTTTAGCTGGATTCGGACATGTTCCTCTGCCTGTTGCTGCTCCCTCTCTCTCCTCGTCCGCTCTTCAATTTCAATGAGCTCTGTGTCCGTGTACGTCTGTGTACTCTGTGTTCAAATAAATACGGGCGGTCATCAAATTCAAATGGCTCATCCAGATCCAGTTGGTCAAACTCGGGTAAAAATTCAGCCATGACTACTCCAAACAGTCGCATTTGTAAGCTCGCTCCAGCAGTAACTTCCTGCAACAACTCAAGTTTCGTGAGACCAACTGCCGTAAAACACCATAGACTGTATAGTAAAACACCAACCACTTTCACTCTCTGAGTGAGTGTTTTGACTTGCCACAACAAACATGTCAGAATTTTTACCTGATTTTGACCAACTGGATCTGGATGAGCCATTTGAATTTGATGACTGCCCGTATTTATTTGAACACGGAGTACACGGATGCAGAGCTCTTTGAAGTTGAAGAGCAGACGAGGAGAGAGAGGGAGCAGGCAGAGGAAGTGTTTTGACTTGCCACAACAAATATGGTCCGATTCCAGCTAAAGGTAAACACAGACGTTCATTTCTCCTTTGCGTTATGTTGTCGGATAATTACACTAACGTATTTTGACGCTGTCTGAGTGCCCTTTTATTTAATATAGCATGCACTCACGGGCTGCAGGCAGGTCAGCCTGAGCTTCGTACTGAAGAAATGTCAAATATTGAACATCCTATCACTCATTTAGACAAAAGTAGATCGGAAAATAGGGCCCAGGTTGAAAAAAACATTAGTTCCCCTTTAACATTTTCTGTTTTTGAAGACATTCCTCATGGGCTTTTTGTGATATGGTTCCTGACATTTCATCACATGAACAACGAATGTATTAATTAGAGAAAAAAAAGCATTGACAGGTAAGTTGATAATGAAAATCATAATTCAATGCAGCCCTTCCTCAATCAAACCAATCACACATTTTACATGCTAAAGACAGGACTGAGGGCAACAAGCCCCAGAAACTAGCAGGAAGTGAAGATGGCTGCAGTACAGGCCTGGCATAGTATTAACAGGGTAACTGATATTGCCTGCAAAGGATTTACAGCCATACATTAAATGAGATTATCTTATTTATGTTTAAATAATGGGATACGTCTGGTGATACTCTACATTTTATTGCATTTTGTCAACAAATCCCTCGACTAACAAATACTGTGTGTGTATCCAAAGCCTGATATATCTTATTCCTTTGTGCCACAGACCATTATTGGTGTCCAAAAACTAATAAAAACATATAAGTACCCTACAGTGTTACACTGGATGACTTTTTTTTTCATTACAATAAACACGTACACTGAAACTTACTTATGCTGCTCGTGTATATATTTGTGACCCATTTTTAAAGATTTATGTCTTCAGTATTCTAATTTGCTTGGCGCTGAGAGCAGAGAGGCTGTGAAACTAGAAAAGTGTAAAGAGATGGACTAACACATTATTGGTTTTAGCCTTTCTGTGGGATTTGTTGAAAATAACACAAACATAGATTATCACCACACTTATCCGTTAACTTGTCCAATTACTGTAAATGTGGGGCTGTGTACTGATTATCTGATTTAGATGTAGATAGAGTCAAATTAAAGCTAAAGGTCAGAACATAAACAATACCAACACTACTTCAGTATTTCAGTTCCTCTATATTATATACATGATATGCATAAAGAAACCACGGGCTCTCTGGAGAAGTGGGGAGAGCTGCTAAGATCCATAACAGATGGCACGCCATTATTATTTCTCAATATATCAGAAATAAGATGATCCCAGAAGGCCTCCACATTCAGAAAGCACCTTCTGCTGTGGACAGTGAGGGCTGCATAAGGGCTTGGAAGAGCGTACTCAACAGGTGTTCATTCGCCCTTATGGATATTAGCATACAATATTTACCTAAAGATGAGTGCATGCTACAAGGGAAAGAGGCCTTGGCGAGAATATCCAGAGAAACATGGATGAGAGACCTCTGTATGTGACAGCCATGAAAATGGTCTCAAAGGCAAGAAAACCTTTGATTTCAATAAGAGATTTACACAGCGGTATTTTTATTTATATTATTTAACCTTTATTTCACCAGAAAAAAACTCTTAAAATTAAAAAAAAGACAGACAACACAGAACAAAAATACAAAATAAAAATTAGCTCTAAAACAAGCAATAAAAACCACAACATAAGATTACGACCAAAAAAATATGCCAGAAATGAGCCACAAAAACACAAAAGATGGCAACTACACATGATTACAAGGACCAGCTAAGACAAACTAGCATTGATATGTAGAAAATTGTGGTAAAAAATGCTGCAACAGTGCTTTGAAACGGCCGAGAGGAACCAATGAGTGCAGCTTTAAGTCCTTCTGCAGAAGATTCCACATATAAGGAGCTGCATACTTAAATGCTCGCTTGCCAGACTCTGCACGTACCCTCAGTACAAACAATAAAAACATGTACTGAGAACAGAGAGCAGAGCCATTTTCAATATTTTGCTTCATGTACACACATAAGTATGCTGGAAGAAGGCCAAGAATAGCTTTGTAAACGCGAGAATGCCAATGAAAAAAGTCTACAAAATAGTAAAGAGACTCAGCCAACCTGATCATACAGGAGACAGTGATGAGTTAGTGGCTTACAGTTGGTAATAAATCTCAATGCACCATGAAGCACAGAGTTGGGTATGACTTAGAATCACATGTGCACTGATCAAACTCCACTCCACAACCCTCCCAAACAAATCAAACCTAAATACAACAAAGTTCATTCCAATTTTTGAAAGCTAGAGACTGACTTCTCAATTTCTCATGTGTTTTTGGACGACAGACAAGACATCATGGCCAGGTGAGAAATTAGCTGTCATCAGTTTGAGACAAAAAGGATTAAAACAAGGAGGAATCTTAGAATTTAAAGAAATGCCAAGAGGACAATATACGGATGGTGCCTCTAGTGTCCAACGCAAGGAAAAGCATTTCTTTATGGATGGGTAGAAACCCTATAGCCATAGGAGAGAGGCTAATTTTGTCCGATTTTTGCCATCCAGTAGTTTGGAATATGCGCTTGGAACATTACTGCCACAAAAACAGGACCAATATTGCATGGCAACAATTGAATTAAGATGTTAGCCTGCCGGGTTTATAGCAAGTTTTATGAATACAGCTGAACGAGTCATAATGACAATCTGACTGTTATAATGTATAACCATATTTTAACAGAATAACATTACTCAGATTCACAATGTGTTAAAACTAGATAAAGAAATTATTTTAAATCATACAAACTAGTCCATACCCACTGAGTGCACAGTTGCCCACATACAGTTTCACATGGTGTGTGTTTGGGATACAGGTCACAGGAAATTGCAGATTAAATAGTCAACTGAACCCATTAAGAAGAGCAATGTATTCAGACTGAGTTTTTGTGAATTTGATAGTACGAT
>NC_065514.1:8738814-8752668 GCF_006386435.1 Epinephelus moara | reverse complement strand
AGGCATCTCTGTGCAAAGTTTCAAAGTTTGCAATTTCAATCGGTTGCTATAGCGCCCCCCTTTGACCAATTGATGTAATATTGCTTCATTGGCATCCTCCCATGACCCTCTACCACTGTGCCAAATTTCACATGGATTGACCAAGTCAGTGAGGAGAAAAATGTGGAACAGACACACAGACACACACAGACAGAGTTTTCGTCATTACATAGTAAGATAAGATGAATGGACTTCCGGTTGACTTGTCTCAGTACACGTATGTAAGTGGAAATGAGGCGTAAGGGTCTAGTCTGTAGGATTCAGTGGCAGCCAGCGGTAGGGTTGCAGAACTTAAACTTCTCCCATGTGCCAAGGGTACTAACATTAAAACATGAATGGCCCTAGACCTTGATATGTCCGTTCTTGGCTTGTGTAGAACAACATGGCGGATGACATGGAAGAGGACCTGCTCTATACATAGAAATAAATAGCTAATTCTAAGGGAACAAAAACCCAGTGATTCTTATTTTAAGGTGATCATAAATCACAAAGAGATTATCAAAGCATGCATACTGTGTATCGGAGGAACCTTCATAATGATATGACACAAAAAAAATGAGTGTGTTGAGAATTGGATAAGACATTAGCATTTGCTGATTGGTCCTTGGTGCCACTGCTGTCAACCCTCCAGCACCTGGGTTGTCTTCACAAACCAGAAAGATAGAAAAAATGTATATATGCATAAGGATGCTTAGTCCTTTTTTTCTACTCAGCACATAAGTGGGTAAATTTAACTGACAAAAATACATCACCAGAGAGTTGCTCACATCTGTTTGATGGGATTTATGGCATGTGCATCATTTCAAGTCTTCCCATAGTGATATCGGTATAAATCTGAGGCACTCAATTGGATTTAAATTATTGAAATTATATGGTGCTTGAGGTGATGCTTTACTTTTCAAAGTTGACTCAAGTGTTCTCCTTCCTGCGGAGATGTTAGCTTATACGTATCTGCATCCTGGCTCCCCGCTGCTACAATCTTAACATTTTTGGAGGGATGAATTTTAAATTGTGGCGCGTCTGTTGGATTTTCAGAACTTAATTTCAAACAAGGACAAACTCTTTCACTTGAAATATCAAATGTAAATAAAAGAATTTCAATATCGCATGCAGCGACTAAATTTTAGTCCATAAAGCTGAAAGCAGCTTCCCCTAAAAAAGCACAGCCTTTCACTCACTGTATTACATGGAATAAATCACTAATGGCTGAGCAATTTTACTCTGTTCTTCAGGGGCTGCTGCGTGAGGGCTGCACAGATTGTTGAAAAAAAAGAAAATCGATTCTCTCTCATAGGGGGGTTTCCATATTTACTATGATGTTTACAGATAAAGGGATGAATGCCAGGTCTGAATCTGGAATGAATGGATCTCTCTGCAGTTAGAGCGGCAGGAGACTGAGAGTTTCCCTAAGTGTATATAACTCCAACTACTCGGGCTTATGGAGTGTTGCCAGAATGAACTGTTTGAGAACAGACACATACTTTGACCAGCACTGAAACACACCTACCTGCTGCAGGGGGACCGAAACAGAGCAATACCTGCAAACAAGAACATTGATTCATTTCATTTGTGCGGAGGTCAAGACTCGTTTTCAGAGGGTTTTCGTGGAGGAAAAAGTCTCCTGCTTGCAGTTCTAAACACAAACTTGAGGGAGCCTTAAATCTCCACTGTGAGAAAACTAGACATTTGATCTTCACTAAATGGCATCAACACCACACGGCACCTGTAATGTTGATCTTTTTGCCTCCAGGCTTTGCTTAAATGCAAACACCTTGTTGGGGAGACGAACGCAAGTGTGGTCTTATAATCCTCTTCCCTCTTCAACTCAATTTTCTTTTCGCTTTTATCCCTTCCACGCTTGTGAGATCTGTACTTGATAGTGCCTTTATTTTTTTTTTAAATCTTGTGAAACATTTTCATAAATCTTGTTACACAATGCTGCTTATTTGAAAAATGATTACACTTGAACTAACCAAAGCATGGCAAGGAGGTTTTGATCCAACAGCTTTACTTGTTTCTCAAGGGTTACACACAAAAGACTGACATTATCACTACAGACGGAGAGCAAGACTCATGCTAAATCATGTTTTCATAATGAATAGATAATAGAGGACACAGGAATCAACCTTGTTTTTATTACATTCCGGCGGCTATTACAGCAAGAGTCTATTGTTGGAACATAAAATGGACTGAAAGAAACACAACACTGTCAGGTTTGTCAAGGAAAAGAGAGAGAAAGTGCCGGAGATGACAGTTCAATCAAATTGCGGGTAATAGTTAATTTTATCTGTGTTGGTGTTCCTAGGGTGGTATCATGACCAGACACCTGCAACCCAGAGAAAATGCGAGCACAGTGAGGGGGAATGCAACTTCAAACAGGGCCAGGATTTGAGTCAAAGATTTCAATCAGCCCTGGCATTATCCCAGCCTGCAGGCATGGATCTGTGGAACTGTTCTGTCTATCTACGGACAGACTTGGGTCTCTGCAACACAAGCTAGATAGTTCTTTGAGTCTCTAAGATTTACTGTCAGGAATATTTTTCTACATTTCAGTCAGGACACTCACATCAAAGTTTAGTGTTGCAGCATTATCCATTTTAGTGCACTGCAGGGCCATAATCACCTATTTAACATTGGGAAGTACCGTTTTCAATGTATGTCCTCTCTGACAGAGCCCTTGTGGGAGTCTAGGGGTGAATTCCTCACCCTAACCTCTTCTCCTTTTTCCTTTTTCTTTTGCCTGACTACAAAAAATTGAAAATGCCATAAGGAAAGGCATTTGGAAAATAAAGCTATGGAATCAGCTAACCAATTCTCAGTTCCCCAGCTCACCCTCTTTTCTGGTGAACCAAAGAAAAGCTTAACGTCACTTTTCCTTTTCAATTCAATTCAGTTCAATTCAATTGTATTTATAAAGCCCAATATCACAAATCACAATTTGCCTCAGAGGGCTTTACAGCATACGGAATCCCTCTGTCCTTGGACCCTCACAGCGGATAAGGAAAAACTCCCCATCAAAAAGAACCCCTTAAACGGAGAAAAAAATGGTAGAAACCTCAGGAAGAGCAACTGAGGAGGGACATGCAATAGATGTCGCGTGTACAGAACAGATCAACATGATAACAATAATAATGTTCACGGTGATTATTGCAATGTCACACACAGGTCAAATGGCCAAAGGGTCAGAGGTCAAGAGACAGCAGAAAGCATGCGTCAGCTGTTTACTTCTGAAATCAGTAAAGTGCAGACCCCCTCACCCCAGCATCACTTCACTATTCAGCTTTTTTAATCACAAAAAAAAGGTCACAGATTATGTAATATATGTTGTACTAGTATCCGGTCTGGCCACAACCTGAACCCAGATTTGGAACGTCAGTGCATTCTTCGTAATTGTGTTCAAAGTTCACTGTAGGGCTGGAAATTAATGTTATTTGGTGCCAAATTTTATGCATATTATGAGAGCTGCAGGTATGAAAAAAGTAAAGTATTAGATCAATTAAAATTTTGGCCTGATCGTGGCACTAGATGAATAGCCAAGGGGCCATAGGTCACCATAATGATTAGGGTTCATCTTGAGGGTGTGAAGAATTTCCTCTGTCTCCTCTGACCGTGGCTGACTCACGACGTGCTCTTGTTCATTGTGCTCTCTATATAAACTGCCCAGATACGCCAGGTGCACTGAATACAGCCATGTATGAAGAGAAGGCGTCGGAGGGTCGCAATCCATGTTATTCTATTTCATCCAATCCTCCAAACATACTGACTGCCCCGATATGTGATTGCCCATAAACCATATGTCAGTCAAATCAATCATCAATCATCATTACTTGTTACGTCTTATAACCCCCTGCCTATATTAATTTTCATTACAAACCAATTCATTAATTTTCCGTGACCGCTTATCCTGTCACTGGTCGCAGTGTGGCTGGAGCCTATCCCAGCTGACATTGGGCGAGAAGCGGGGTTCACCCTGGACAGATTGCCAGACTATCACAGGGCTGACACATAGAGACAGACAACCATTCACACTCACATTCACACCTACGGCCAAGTTAGAGTCACCAATAACCTGCATGTCTTTGGACTGTGGGAGGAAGCTGGAGCACCTGGACACGGGGAGAACATCCACCTTGGGTTCGAACCCCCCACCCTGGGTTATAACCTGTAACCCACTTGCTGTGAGGCGACAGTGCCTCTGAACTTTAAAATCTTGACTCTGCCTGTGTTTGTCTACAAGTGAAGCGAGTGAGTGGGATTCAAGTCACCCGGCCAAAGCAAATTATTTTCAATGGGGAACATGAAGATCTCAAACAAATTCATTTCTGAGCCATCAAAAAGCTAAGATCTTGCACGCAACACATTGAGGCGCTAGAGAAACAGTCAAGGGATTCAGCCTTATCCTCTAACCACAATGGAAACCACTAGAAAAATCATAGCAACCAGTCCAATAGATGTCAAGATTGTCATGTCACTAAAAGTTAAAAATCTTAACCTCATGGTGGCACTCCAGGAAATGTCAAGGGATCACCAGAGGCAGTAGGATCTGTCATCTGATGAACATGAATGTCTGTACAGCATTTAATAGTAATCAATGTAATAGTTGTCATATGTCAGTCTGGACCAAGGAGTAGGTTTGACGGCCAGGCCAATAAACCAATGTTGCCATGCCTTGAGACACGCCAACATGGGTAGGAATACATTTATGAAAGGATAGAAAAGATGGTACAATTCTTCACAAAAGAAAGAATCCCTTCAAGAAGAGATTTTAAACTGAATCTGAGATTTTAGTAATGGAATTTTGTGTGATGATGATTGGAAAGCACACAGAGGTATAACACTGTACAGCACTTTCTAATAGTGATGCATACTGCATAGAGCACATTCCCCTTAGAGAAACCTTGTCTGCCGTAATTCAACAAAAACAAACTGCAACTTCGTTTTCTTTTGCACAAGAATACACAGAGGTAAAGTACGAGAGGCAGGAACTCATTTTGGTTTGTTATTAATATCTGCTGTCGGTTACACATCGGTAAGCAGCAATATTATTCTTTCAATTTATTACTGTTGAGGCGAAATGACCCATTTGTTTATTATTTCTGGTTTCAAAGGTTAATTTATAGTTTGGTTTAAATTGTTTTATGTCATTTCAATAATGAAATTAATTCCTTATTTTTATTTAATGTAATGACTTTTATCATTTCTAGTTCTGTATCTGCTTGTGGGAGCTGTTGTTGACATTTTTATATGAAGTTTAAATGTTCTTGTGTGGATATGAGACCGAATCAGAGTTTGGTCGGGGTTAAACTCAGGGGGGGATTATGTGCAATTATGTGCCAAAACTCTCCAACTTCACCTGGCATTACCTGGGCCCTGCTGGGTCAGACTTTGCTCCAGCGAGACGAGGGAGAAGTCTAAAAAGAGCTGATGGCGCATGAGGACTCGGTAGCTGGGATAATATAAGAGAATTGGGGGCATAATATTCTGAAATCTAAATGCAAATTGGAAAACCTCCACCACACAAATGTACATTAGTGGTGTTGGTTAGTTTGCACGCACGTGTGTACTCCCATGTGTACTAATTCAGTTGGGAGTATTCCGCGATATGTGTTTAGCAAGCCTCTGAGGGCTGGCTGGAGCATCCTGATAAGGACTGTTAGGTGTCGTGCAGATGTGTAGTGCACTGGGCTGCAGTGTGTAGCGTATTGTGTAGTTACTGGTTTGGTGTTGGTGTTCTCTCCTGCCTCACCTGTCACAGTGTTATCTGAAGGGACCCAGGGAGCTCCTTAGGGGTGGGTCTCAGTAATGACAGACTATTACTTATCACAGACCAGCAGTGGGATAGACACCCTTTTGTTTCAAAGGCTGTTTCATGCAGATAGTTGAGTCAAAATTAGTGGTTCTTCAACAATAGAAACTAAGTAGCTAAGTCTATATTTCAGTCAACAATAGAGAGAAGGCCTGGTCATTGCAGCAATAATGAAAGCAAAAAAAATCACACAGAATCCAGTCAACTGAACGGCATACTTGAGATCAATATTTGCTCACAGCGGTGAAGTAAATCTGCCTAGAGCATTCCCCTCAGGTTCACCTTGATAAATACCTAAATTTGTGCGGCCAACCAATAGCAAACCATCTCAACAAAGCTGTCCTTAAGGCACTGTGAAATATAAAATAAAATAGAGTCAGATAATAGAATAGAAGGAGCTTTCATTTGAGGCAATTTGTGAGTCCCACATGGCTCTTGCAGAAATTGCATCTGTGTTGTCCTTAGTGAGTGGCTATCTCTGTTTTTCTTGATTTGTTATTGGTATTGGTTACACAAATAACACGAGCTCCAAACTCTTCAGCCAAGCCTCTTTGCTGCTTTCCTTTAATACATTAAAGGAGTGCAACGTGACATTCAAAGCATATCTATGATTCAGAGTCTAGGACAGGAATGCCTGAACAACATGAGCCAGCTGCTCGCAGCTAACAGCGCTAATGGTGCTAATAGTACAAACAGTGCTAACAATGGCAACAGTGCTGACAGAGCTAATAGTGTTAACCCAGGGGGAACTTGAGGGTGGGCGCTAGGCTTCAGCAACGTGTCATCAGATAGTTGTTTGCTGCTATTTTAACGTTCCAAGTGTCGTAAAGAGCTCCTTACATTTGGAACGGTAATTTAAAACAACTGTGTCATGGGTATCCTGATATCCTGCAGACTGTCCTCACAAACTGTTAGTATGTTTTCTTATGAAAATTAATTCCTTCAAATTTGTATATATCCCATGCATTTTGAAAGGCTGTGATCACGTGACCAATGTCAGAAGGCATGTTGGGGTGGTGGATGGGTCCAAAAAAAACAGACTTTCTCAATGGACTTTCCTCTGGAGACGAACGTTCGGAACTTTTAGTCATTTTAAGGTATATCCTCACCATGTTTCTTGTCCTAACCCTGTAAAACCCACTGTTGCAAATTTACAACATCACTTTTAACAATTCTAAAGAAAGGCCTGCAAATGTTTTTTTTTCTCAAGACCACATTTACATAGTTAATGGGTCCTATTGTTTGTCCTCACAATGCTATTGGATAGAAGAAGTGTTTATAGGTCTGGTCATCTGGCCACGAACTCACTCTACCTGCAAACTTCCCGTTGAGCTCATCTCCTTTTTTTGCATGACTGGATTTGTCAGGATTAAAGTAAGTAAAATTCCTTAAATATTTTTTTTGTGTTTATTACAATGTCTAGAACATGTACATATTTAGTTATTTTGGAAAACATTCATCAAATTTGATTTAGAGCTTGTTATGTCTATGTTGTAATTCTACAACGTTGGGTCAGTGTGGTAGTCAAAATAGCCTGTGCTCCTTACACATTACATAAGGTCACTGCACTTCTCACATGGTCACAAATTGAAAAAAAAAATGTAGTAGAAATTTAAAGTATTAGATGATTCATCATAACGAAGCTCTAAATGTTCTTTTCTGTTGAATTTTTACTTAGTTTAGCTTAGACCATAATTAAACACATGAATAAATTGTATGGGGTATTTGAAACTCCAGCATCTATAGCAGTATTTGAAACTCCCTGTATCTTTGTAGTTTTTTGTTTGTTTTTTAACTTCTAAATGATCCTGAGCTATTTTTATCAGTGTTGCCCAAGCAGCAGTTTGTAGCATTAGGAGATAGAAAAACAGGTTCTGAATGTTCTGGATTTGTTGGGGGGATGCCTGTTGCATTGTTCAGGGACAGGTGCGAATGGTCTTGAATATGAACCTGTAAGTGCTCTGGGGGGATGCATGTGTTCCTTTTAGTATGATAAGTAGAGAGCATAATAGGCCAGCCAGACAGTATTGTTTGAATGTAGTGGAATTTTGATGAGCATTTGTATTGAAATGATAATACTTATGAACATACGAATGGTAAGATCTCTACCCTCAACACATGGTCTACCACCCTATCTATTCTTTCTAATAATGGATACACAAACACACTGTGTAGCAAGTGCAATTTTCGCCTGTGCTTCACAGATGAAAAGAACTGTTTTAGGGACTATCACCGCAAGTGAACACAGACTTCATTCGAACCACATTGAAAGTGACGGAGGAAAAAGTTTTGTAAATACATTTTTTTCCAATATTTTTATTAATAAATGCTTATTCATAAAACTATGATTGTTGTGTGATTATTACGCATGATATATACTGTTATGGGGCTAAGTAAGCAATCAACCCTGCAAATGAATACTTAAATGTTCTGTATATCTGTTCAGACAAAGTGAGTACAAACACAGAAGTTCTGCTCCCAACTATGCCCAACGTTGCAAATTTACAACATTTCCCTAAAAACTTACTAAAATGTAAAAAATTTGAAAACTCTTTAATTTCTACATCAGAGGCCTCCTAAAACAATATCTGAGAGGTCAAAAAAAAATTTGCTCATTTTTTTTCTATATCTGGGTCTTACAGGGCTAAACCTTACAACAGTAACTTTACTTGCCTAAACCTAGCCTCCGAAACTTTATGTTAATTGCAAAGCTGTACCTCAAGGACTTAACGTGATCCTGGGGCACTGATTCGTAGGATATCATTTGAACTATTGTGCATTCATTTTTTTTTAGGATATCACACGAACGATTGAGAATATGTTGTACACTGTGTGATTACTTAACATCTTCATGGAAATCTTCATGGTACATATATAACCCTCAGTGCGTGGAGAGTATCATCCCAAGTCAGCACCCTGAGGCTGTACAGTAAGCGGAATGAGGGGGACCAAGGACTAGTGAGCGCCAGAGCCAGAGAAGATGGCCTCCAAAGATGAGCTGCTAAGTGAATACCTCAGGCAGCAGAACCATCATGGAAGGACAAGCCCCTGCAAGGCATGTATCACAGACAAATTGGCCGACATCAAGACACCCTACCAGTGGCTGGAAAAGGCTGGACTGAAAGACAGCACAGAAGCACTAATCATGGCAGCACAAGAACAGGCACTTAGTATAAGATCAATAGAGGCAGGGGTCTACCACAGCAGACAGAACCCCAGGTACAGATTTTATATTTGTGTGTGTGTGTGTTCTCTGTACAGATGCCTGGCCTTCTACAAATCTGAGCACAATGGCACAGTAGGGTGCCAATGCCAAAGAGCCAGCCTATGTGAGTGACAATTCACGAACTAGGGTATGAACAAATGATTCCTTTACCAAGATAAATTAAAAACAATGAGTAGGCTGAATAAAACATTCAAAGACAAATTGGGGTCTATCTGTCTTGCCTATTGACTCCAGCACTGGCTGCTCTCCAGGTAATAGTTCCAGTAATTTTAAAATGTCTCAAATAATGAAGGTTGTGAACTAACAGTGAACTGTAAATGTGAAATGTGTAAGTGCGTGACCATCTGGACAAGCTGAGAAACAGTCTTTCAAGCAAGTCATCTGCTGAGTCAAGATAGTTTGTTTTAATTAAGCTGTCCAAACCTGGTTGAATTGGGAATAAATGCAGCTTTTCAGCCAAGCATTGTCGAGCATTACACTTGTTAATGGACTAAATAAGTCCTCTCATAGATCTTTTCGAGCCATTTTGTGATTTCTAGATACAACATCAGAGGTATGAAAACCAATATTGGACTTATGATCGAGTAACTGCTTAATCTGTAAGCATACAAACAAATTATGCAAGTATGGATGGAGCTAATTTGTCGAATTTGCATATATTTTGAATTTCAGATTCAACTGTATCTACTTAGAAGTTTTAAATTAATTTTGGTTCACCGACAGCAAGCTTTTAGTCCTGCACTTATATACGTTTCTGCACATAGTTGACAGTCATGCTGATTTTGTGTGAAGATACATCACGGTAATTTATTCACTCTGATTGGCTGGCCTAATGAGATTTTAAGTTTGTTAAATACAGTATGTGATATCACATCTCTTACTCCGTGCCCAAGTGCTCCAGGCAAGAGCCTTGGTGTGAAGCAAAATTACCATGGAAACAGCTCTCAAAGCAGCCGTTATGCAGTTATATGTGTCCATGAAGAACACTCAATTTGCCTGCATCCACTTGTTGAGCGCCAGGAAAAAAGAAAAAAAAGAAGAAGAAACAAAAAAATAGTAAGTGTTACTGGCAGTGGGCTGTTGGCCTGCACCCACGGTGAACATGTTGCTAACAGCACAAGATTCCCTGTGGGACAGCGTTACAATTGAGGGGCATCGACATTTCATAAACACATCTAACAGGGAGTGCTTCGATTGTCCAAGTGAAATGATGAGCGAGAAAGAGTGCCTTAACTCTACTTTTCTTTTACGACATCCTCTTGGCTCATTTCCTGGAATGTGAGTGTGGTCCTTGGATAATGGAGCCATCATTACCATACAAGAGGGCCCTTCTTGTGGGAATACACTGTCAGACCAACTGGATAAAGCAGTTAAAAGGAAACATTAATTTGTACTTAGAGGAGGACAGAGAAAGTGGGGAGACAAAAGAGAGACATTAAGAAAATCTCTGTTTGGCACTCCACTTTCAGGCCTTGTGTTTTCACTTGTCACATCTTTTCTTTACACCCTCCTCTACCTGTATTGTGAGGTGTGAGGTGAGAAAACCATTTGTGGGTGGATGCTGTCAGCATAAATAGCCCTTTTTAGATAGGAATTGTGCAAATTTGCAGGAAAGCCCAATCAGTCTTCTTTCAGCATTGGCAGTAAAAAAAATGCCGTCTATCTAATTTTGTTTATACAGAATGCGCCTTTTTCGGGGCAATGGGGGGCGTGAGCAAGTAACAAAACGTGTAGCTCAGCATGTGACGTAAACAGTGACGTGGGAGGGAAGCCGCGGCTGGTCAGTCTTTCGGCGATTCTCTCGTAAGTCAGCCCGTTCTTCACCGTCCCCGTCATCTGCCGGTTAATGGGCTCCTCGTTTGCGAGGGCAAGGAGGGCGCGCAATTCCTTGTCTCCCCAGTTGCTCATGTTTACAGTGTATGTCAGGTTTGTGTTTCCCTCTTGCTAGTAGCTGCTCGCTAATTCCTGCTATCAGCTGTTTCCTGTTAGTCCACCACCAGTAGCTCGCACGTGCGGCGTCATCAACAGCTCCTCCCACAAGTCTTCAACAGCCCCTCCTGTTGCGGAAGACCGCCTCGGTCTGTTTAAACTAAAAGAGTTCCGCCAATACGAGTTGGAAAATTGGGCACCTCGGATCAACTCGCCAATCTGACTCTGTGTGTCTAAACGCTCGCAGCTAGCCGGCAAAACAGCCCAACATTCGCGGAAAATCTGGCAGTGTAAAAGGGGCTAATGTGGCGTGCATCCAGCATTTAAAGGTAAAACAGAGGAGTGTTAAGGATTTTGTTTCCCAGTGTGGCAGTCTGCATGCGCAATTTGGAATTCGACCCCAGAGTTCGAGCTTCACAATTTTGAAACCAAATTATGTACAGCAAACAATGATGGAGGTTCAAACAACACTGAGTGCTCATGAATATTGACCAAAGTGCAAACTTAAGTTAAGAACATACAGATAAGGGGCTGCATTTAAGTTAAAGTGCTTGATCTAAAGAAGGTGCAAGTGAATTTAGGATGTGTCTGACTCCACTTTTGCTGGTTAAACAGCATGTAACCTGGGCACAAAGTAGGACCCAAGGGGCAAAGTGGTTTTATCCCCTTAATTAATCAAAGGTGTGTTTTGGGCGTATCATGAACTCAACCAATGAACCATTCCCTTTAAAAGCCAGGTGCACCTGCAGCTGGCACACTGTTATTTACATGTTGGATTCGGTAAATTGGAGAAGCAAGCAGTTTTCTGCTGAGAGTAAGGCAGAGCTGTAGGAAACATTGTGGGGCATTAAAACACCAAAACTAAAAACTGGATTTATAACCTTGACAGAGGAAACATAACTAAACTTTGAGCTTCTGAAATAATGAATAAAGTTCTCTCTTAACAGGGTGTGGTACAGCAGCTCCTCTCTGCTCTCTGCTACGTTCATATTTTAGAGAATGTATATAATATTGTATTTATATTATTTCAAATACCTGCAACCCATCTGCGTGCCCCTGGGTAGGTAACAAGAAGGGTGTATGTGCATTGTGAACCTGCCTACACTTCTACAGCTGCACCATTCTGACTTTAGACCAGGATATTTGTCCTCGCCTTCAAAACCAAGCCAAATAAGGGTTTTCTTATATTGCATACCCCTATCAGCAGGACAACAATGTTTATTAGATTTAAATGCATATGGCTGCTACAAAAAGATGTTTTCTGGTGTGCTATGACTATAGTTAAGGGTTGATCAGGTTTAAGCAACTAAACTACTTGGTTAAATGCACTCTCTGGAGTTTCTGACAACGAGTACCGCGATGGAGAACTGTTTATACAGTCCTGCTATGTGTTTCAAGTTATTCAGCCAATCAACCGTTGATTTGTACCTTTCAATTTTACCTACCACTCAAAGGAGTGCAGCAATGCAGCAGAAAAGGCAGTGAAGAAAACTACTAGCTTGGAATCATAAACGTAAGGAATGCACAATTTAAAGTACTTGGAATGCTTTTATGAGGAAGAAAACGCATTTGACATATTTGTCAGGCATCAAGGACACATGTTATACATTGTAGTAATCAAGCGAACTCCACAGGGCAACTCTGTGATTAGAGAAAGATTATAGTCATGGTTAAAAAAAGAGACCACGTTTGACTTTTGGCAGAAGACGTAAATGCTGTCTCTGATGTCAAAGTCTTTGTACACTATCCAACACAATCCTTCTCTGTAAGAGGTCTTGTTGCAGTATCGCCACATCACGTAATGTCTGCCTTTGCTTTCTGAAGATAACAGTCATTATTTACTCGGCCACAAGGGGTTGCTTGTCAGGAAAATGTAAAGCTCCTTTTAAGTGTGACCAAATGACCATTGTTGTTGTTTTACTGCCGAGATCCAAGAATTCCTTCCACTCGAGGGAGGAGAAGCACCAGGGCCTGCTAGCCCTTCTGACCACATGGATTTCACAGTTCTTGGGTGAACAACTTCAGTCGATGCCTGATGATTGAAAAGGCTTTGCAAATCTCTTTAAACCCCTTCTGGTATCAGACAGGTCTGTGCCAACTCCGAGAGCAAAATATAGCAGTCAGAAGGAAAATGCTTGGTTTGCCTGACAAAAAAGATCCTCTTTACAAGGGCACCCACGTCTTTTGCTATCCAGATTGCTTGTGTGTGGAAGGAGAGGATGGAATTCGAGAATCAAAAGGGATATCAAATCCACTGGGATCTAAGGAGGCCCCCCTCTTGTATCCTGCCAAGCGCTGGGTCACCTATAATGACAAAATAGGTTCTTTCAGCTCTCCAGCAGCAGCAGAGAACCGAATCAAAGAACTTGTGAATACTTGCCCAGCTTCACCGGCCTCTCAAACCTCTCAGAGTAATGGCCTAGAAAAGGAGTTTGTGACAAAGAAATCAGTGTAATGAGGTCACTAGATAAGTTATTGAATATATTATTCCTTCAGTCTTTAGCATATTTTCACTTGACCCTAATACTTTATACTTCAAGTAGCCTACATACAGTATAAAATGAGTACTGCAGGGTTGGGCTTGGTGATAGTCAAGATCTTAATGGAAGAATTGTAACAAGGGAAAGATGATTCTGCATCTATCTTACTATATAATGACGAAAACTGCCTGTGTGTGTGTGGGTGTGTCTGTTCCACGTTTTTCTCCTCACTGACTTGGTCAATCCATGTGAAATTTGGTACAGTGGTAGAGGGTCATGGGAGAATGCGAATGAAGCAATATTACATCAATTGGCCAAAGGGGGGCGCTATAGCAACCGATTGAAATTGCAAACTTTGAATGGGCATATCTCAT
>NC_065514.1:8736627-8738774 GCF_006386435.1 Epinephelus moara | reverse complement strand
TAATCTGAGGGGACCCCTCCATTATTGACCCCATCAAACAAAATGGGGGCGCTAGAGAGCTAATTTCTTATCTAGGCCTAACTGCCATATGGATTTTTACTAAACTTGGTAGATATGTAGAACAGGACGCCTCAAAGTGACTGGAGAAATTTAACTCTAATTGGCAACTGGGTGGTGCTATAACAACAGTTTTGGTATGACTAAGTCATGGTATGGTATGCTGTACATAATCATGGAAACTGTCAGTGTGTTATTCAGTCAGTCAGTCATTCTGTCTGTCCCGTGTTTTTCTACTCACTGACGTGGTCAATCTATGTGAAACTGCACATAGGCATTGAGGATTGGCATAGGTAGAAGGTGACAAAGCTACCAATGGGTATGGACTAGTCTGTTGAAATGAGCATACCTAACATGATGCAAACTAATTACATTGACTACAGCCATGAAGCTATCGGAGTGCAGATATCACTTGGAGTAGCAACTCTATCCAAAAAAAGATCATAAATTGGTGTTAAAGGGGATTTGTACTCCTCAGCCCTACAGAGAGATATTTAAACAATGCAAATTCAAATCCATTGTTTATTGAACACAGACCACAAGAAATATTTTTAGTTCTTCAGTGCCCTTCCTTTCAGCACTGGAATCTCAAGAATGCCTTTGTGGAAGAATGATTATTTTCCTTCTTGCAGGGTACAAAACACTTAACAGATTTGATGAAATAATAGGAGCTCTTTAGAAGCAGCAGAGGACATAAAAACAAACAGCACCCAACAGGTGTGTTCTTCCACTCCAGCAAAACAAAGCAGGATGGAAGATTCTGAGGAAAAAAAGCTTTTTCACTGATCAACTGATTAAGTAACTGAACAATACCAGCAGCAATATATCATCGCTTTAATATATTTCTTCCTCTTTCATCCATTACAGCGTACACCCACTCCTGTGCACCGTGTGCGGCACAGTGGCAGAGGGGGCTGCCTCTCTCTTCTGTCTGACAGTCTTCCATTTTTCACACCAGGAGGATCCCTCCGTTTAAGGGAATTGGATGGAGATGGCTGCGGGTCGATCGAGGACACAGCGGGCTCCCCTCTGGGTTAAAGTGCCATGATCAATCATGGGATTATGGATCAAAGAGCCCAGCTGAATTCTGACTGCGAAACAGGGATCACTCCTGCATGGGGAAACACAATGACAACACAAATATCACACAGGGCTCTGTCTTTCAACCATTGACAAAGGACTGTTTGCATGCACAGCATATATACAGCACACACAGATGACAGGTAGAACCTGAATGGAGGGTGTGGTGTGCAAAGATTACAGTATTAGCTTCTCTAACATTCTGCACAGTAGGTGCTAAATCATTTTAGGCATTATGTGAATTAATGCTTTGCATTTGTCTCGCATGTTTCTCTAAAAAAATCTCTTGTGCCGTTGTTTGGCATGCTGCTCTACCGGAGGGATTGTGCAAAGACTTATCCTCATTTGGTATTTTGATGAAGCTCGGGGAGAGTATCAGTATAATATCTCCCATTGGGTTGAGATATGGCGACTGCTACAGGCACAGCACAAGATTCTTATAATTTTTCACACACTATTCATTTGCCCCTGCATGCCCTGTATGGAAGCTTTTCATTTTCTTCAAAGTGTTATGTTAATGTGTGTATGTTGTGTGTGTCCTTACTGCTCGGTTGTTTAACACCCTGACTTGAAGCAAATTTTTTTTAAAGTTTATTTTCTTCCCATTTTTGCATGTTATGAAAATTTTGAGTAATTTCCTGAATTCTGGTGAATTTTTATGCGCAGACTTGTTCCTTTTCTGCATCAATTTATAGTGTTCATGTCTCGTGAGTAATGGTGTATTGGGCAGTAAGCACTACCCAGTGATGGAAGAAGTATTCAAATTATTTACTTAAATAAAAGTAGCAACAACACCACACTACTTAAAGGAGCTATATGTAAGAAATCTAAAGCAAATAGTCGTAAAATCCTCCTAATATGTCACAGAGACTAAGGGATAATGTTCATATAACATACTGATCTCACTGACAACAATAGTACAGCCAGAATATTTGCATTTAAAAAACATTTTTACGGTCCACAAATCATGTTTATGTTTTGAATTTGTGTTTTGGCCTGTTGCGCCACCC
>NC_065514.1:8663629-8736084 GCF_006386435.1 Epinephelus moara | reverse complement strand
ATTTTGTTTACATATAAGATGAAAAACAAATTTACAGAGGGATTTAAGGATATCTGCTTTTATTACCTAGAAAAAAACTACTGTCCATAGCCTTAAAATAAAATCAATTTCTGACATATTTTTGGGAATAAAATGTTACATAAATCAGGCTAGGAATGATTTATTAACAAATCCTTCTCTTAATGTCTGCAGAATATAGCTAGGTGTATAACTGGAACGTTTGGTGTACATAGGTGCTACAGAGGCTGAGATGTTCGACTTGGAGTATGACAAAGAACTCATTTTGAGAAAACAGCATTCAAAGATTTACAGAGGGGAATTTAATACATTTCTATTGGAAACAGTTGCTCACAAACAGAATAAATGTTCAGGCCCTTAGTAATAATAATATAGTATATTTCAAGCTCATGAAAATTGATTGATTATTTAATAACATGACAGGCATATAAGGCCTACAACTGTGGTAACCCAGCTAATAATCATATAGGCCTACACTGCACAATGCTAACTTTATGGTAAATTCTGGAGAAACTTACTGCTGCAAGTAGACAACATGTAATAAAATAAACGTCTAAATGTATAATTTGAATGTTTTCTTTATAGCAGTTTGAAAGAATACATATTCAAGGAGTAAACTAGCCCAAAATCTCAAAATTGACCACTGCATGAAAAATCAATATTTTTGCCTGCCATGTCTCACCTTAACTACAAGTAAAAGTCCTGCATTCAAAATTTCACTTAAAGTACAGTAGTATTAGCAGCAAAATAAACTTAAAGTAAATACTCAATGTCCAGAGTGGCTCCTGTCAGTGTCACACCTTTTGATAACTGGATAATTATTACTGGTGTATCAATATGGAAGCAGTACTTTAATGCTGCATTTGGTCAAGATAGGGCTAATTTCACATACCTCATAGACTTTTGTTCGTTTAATCTGCAACAATAGATCATATTTTGTATACTGATCATGTGTTTTGTATGTACAATCTTAATCTGAAAAGTTCTATAGAGCTTAAAAGTGTAATATTTCTTTCCCTCTGAGGAGTAGTTATATAAAATGCAAACATTCAAGTAAAGAATATCTCAAAATTCTGCCTAAGTACAGTACTCCAGTAAATGTACTTGGTTACTTTCCACCACTGGCGCTGCTAAAACATTTTCACAGCAGCCCTGTGGCTGAATGCACCCACTGTTGACACTGATAAAGGACTGCAGCTGCTGCTAATGTGCTGCAGCACACATGCTGCTTTGGTTACATGGCTGATGACAAGGTGTAAGATGCATACCATGTAACATCATTCCAGCCGGGTGCCTTCACTCTCCTCACGTTTTCTACCTCTGGTGTCAAACCTTGTTAAAAGGCAACATGCCAATAAATAAATAAATAAATGATAAAGTAAAAAAAAAGAGAAAGAGATAAACAACTCATGGCTTTTTAAATGTATTGATGCTGCATGAAGTGATAATGTCACAAACCCTGAGGCGTGATGTAGCTGTTTATTGATCCCTAAAAGTGTCTTAAAGCATATAAAAATACTCTGCTTTAAATATTAATGTGTCTTTCCTGGATTTTTCCACGGAAGTATGAGAAAAAAAAAACTGCACGCACTTCATGAATGGCAGGACCAAGGTGGGAAAGGTGCACTTTCAACATATTCTCTACCCGACATTGTCACATATCGACGTTTGTTCATGGACCTTCCATCTCCAGATGTGACGTGAAAGGTACCCTGGGAGAGTTGGTTGGCGACATTCTGGGACGCCGTGCCAAGTTCTGCCTGTTCCGTGCATTGTCTTCTTTCAAAATACACCTGCCCTACTTGGACTTTTGCCGCCCTACCTTTCGTTCTTGTGCCACAGCGTTTCCCCCTGATGCTGCATTTTCTGTCATTGTCTGATGCCACGGATTTTGATGACTTCAGAGTGAGACCAGGTTGGCACTTGAACCTAGCTCTGTCTTGTCATTGAACTAAAGTATGCCTCCAAATCTGCTTCTGCTCCCTCATCATGAAGTCCAGAATCTATGAATTTGCACATAGTTTTCATTTAAAATACCTTTTGGATACAATATGTATCCAGCTTCAGCGGATGGGGGTTTCAGGTACTCTTATCACACTATCAAAATTTGCAAAGTAGTTGTGACATCACAAAACTATCTTATTCCTTTGGTATATAAATGTGAAAACAGTCCTTGAGTGTCAAACTCTGCACATACCTCAATCTAATATTCAAGTTATTCTATTCTAGCATTATTTTTCTTCTTCTTGTTCTTACTCTTCTTCTGTTCCACTCTTATATATTCCATAGCTTGACTGCTCCTCCCACAGTTTTGTCATGACACATGCTAATATGCAGCTGCCTGAGGACACCTGTTCTTTAGAGGATCAATTACTCCTGGCAGGTAGGCTGCACACAGATTAGCATTACATCTGTTGTTGGCTTTACATAGCATGTATAGTAATGTTGTGTGACTGAGTGGAGGGGAGGCAGCTAGTAGTGTATATATTGCATGGTGGTCAGATGTGAAGTGAAAGAATAGGGGGAAGTGGATACACATGAGATATCTTTTCTTCGTTATTGATTTTCTATTTCTGGGAGAAAATGGATTTTAGGCACCAGTCCGCTGCTACTCTAAGTACCTCCACCAGGTCATATGAGCTCTTTGCTTCACTGACAAGCTGTACTTCTCTAAATTGGCAGCGAACACTTTGAGATGATTGCTGACCAGACAAATTTGTACTCCTGTCAACTCATCACATGCACCATTAAAACCAACAGCTCTGAAATAAAATCATTAATGAAGCCAATCATGGGGGCACAGTAAACTACTGGTGTGCTGACACAAGGAATGCAAAAGCAGCAGATTGAAGATGCTTCACTTACAAGATAAGTTGACCTGTGACTCCAGTCACTATTGCTCAAATTAGGGTCTGCACTTGAACACTGGGGGTCAAGTGCACGTAAATTGAAAGATTTTAATGGATGAAATTCTCAGGTACCCACATCTGGAGAGTTTTGTTTTGTCGCCACTGCTCTTTTGCATTTTGCAAAACCATCGTAAACCCCTACAGACTGTTGCAGAGTTGCACTTTTCACACCTCCCAGGCTGTTAACTCATCTAAGGGATATTAGTGCATCATTTGGAAGAGTCATTGAGAGGTTGCAAACTCGTAGAAGCTTGTCACTTCCCCAAGATGAAAAGCAAGCAACAACTTTCATGCTGACAATTTTAGAAGTGTTGATACCAGATCCATGTTCAAAACAAATTGTCGTGTACATGTAGTCTGCTCGGGGTGCTGTAAATATGGAAGCTGATAATCTGCCACAGTGGGGTGTGAAATCCTCTATATGTGCAGCAGGAGCAGTAATTAGTGAGCTTCCGCTGTTATCCAAGAAGGCTGCTCATACAGATCTATACAGCAGTGGAGGGCCATTCAGGTAAATCCCAAACACCTGTCTTCACTGGCTGCAATTTTCTCTACAACTAGTTTGTATTCTTTTTCACAGCAGTCCATCAGAAAAATACAGCAAGTCTGTAAAACCAGTGTTGCAGTAATCACAACGTGGAAGTACAAAAGTTCAGTGGAGGACATGGATATCTGTAATGGCAATCCATCCAATAGTTGTTGAGACATTTCGTTCAAAACCACAAATGTCAAATGGCACCAGAGGAAAAGTCAAAGGATCACCAAAGTCTTCATCTGACATCTGGACATCTGGCCACTGTGGATCTGTACCAAATTTCATGGCAATCTATCCAGTAGTTGCTGAGACATTTCAGTCTGGACCAAAGTGGTGAACTGACAGACCGATGTGCCTTTAGTGGACCTTGATAATGAGAATTTCAAAGTGCCCTTTATCCCAGTAAAAGGCAACAGATAAGGGCTTCAATCAGGCCAAAACGTATGGTTTGATGTTGCAGTGTTCCATATGCTTTATGTTTTGAGTATAGGGACCAGGGGTCGCATTAACCGGATATTCTCGGTCATTGACCGTTTTTTACAACAATGACCGGAAAATCTGAAGGCCGTTGGTCATTTTGACCGGTTGCAATTACCACCCCTGCCCACTTGGCGCCAGAGTGCACAGTCAGTGGTTTAAGTGGCTACTGTTTTCACACTGCAGAGAAAAGGTCATTCATCTGTCGCTCTGATGTAGCGTTGTTGACATAACGCCCTGGTCACACCAGACGCGGAACCGAAGCGCAGCGTCCAGCAGCGGAGGCAGTTTTCAATCGGCACCCATGTTAACCTATCTGACTGTCCACACAGGCCGCTGAGCAGAGCGGAGCGCCCGCGGAGGCAGTGCTTCAGTTCGGCGTCTGGTCTATTTTTCACGGGAGCCGCGAGCGCTTCTGTCAAGCTGGATAGAGTGGATCGTACCAAACAGGAAGTAGGACACAGAAAAGACGAGAGAATCCGGCCAATTTTCAAAATAAAACAACAGCACGCACTGAGGAACGTGAGGAGAAAATACCGTGTTTATAATTTAAAATAACACAACAGTGCATAACTGAACACATTTTTCAATACCCTAATCACTTCATTACAATTTTAATTTTGTGTCACCGAGCCTACAGACATAACTACATAACGCCCTGGACACACCGGACACGTTAGTGATGCGTTAGTGCTGTCCGGTGTGTCCAGGGCGAAGCCTAATGGCACGGGTGTGTGGATGTCTGTTCATCTTTTCGTTCATGTCCTTATTAATGCACACTTTATAACTTGCTTGTTGGATTTATTAAAAATGAACGAATGAAAACTAAATGTCTTTGATTATCTTTATTATCATTTAAAAATGAAAATTAAAATGACCGGCGACAAAAATGTCTAGCGCAATGTCTGATAGGGACTGAACCAATGTGCTCATCAGGTTTGCTTTTCTTGATAAAAACTGAGGTGGCCATGGACTTACTGCACAAAGGACATTGAATAGGGGCAGAAGAACATGCCAGTGCTTGAAAATATATTTCTCCCAAAAGATTTGGTAATGAAAATACATGAGCTTTTCTCTTTTTTCGACAACAGATAGCACAATCATGCTTTGAATAGGTACACAATGTGTGTTTTCCATTGTGTTTCACATGTATGGGCTCGGTCACTGTTATGTCCCTGGCCTAGGGGAACCTCTCCTTTTCTCTCTTCCCAATCTCAAGGAAGGCCAGTTACACAGTATTTCAGACAACAAAGTAAGTAGTTTACTTGTCGTCAGAGTTGAGCAGTGCCCAAAACAACAATCAAAATACACTCATGGATCCTTCACTTCTATTAAGAAAAACAGAGGAGAAAGAAGACAATTTCCTAACCTAAACTCCTACCATACAAAACAAGACAAAAGACCATGGCAATGCTGAACAAAAAGGGCTTCTCACTTTTACTAAAACTGCTTAAAGTGCTCTATTTACAGTGCTCAATCAAAAGAGACCAACTAATACCTCTACAAAAGTGCGAAACAAAACTCAATTCACCTACTCTAAACTTACCAAAATACTAACATAAGTTATCAAGTTACACACTCTAGTTTACAAAGTCAAAAGTTTTTGTCTGCAGGTACTCACAAACAAATCTGCACTCACAGCCTAAGTACTGGCTTTGTTGGAACTGGCAGAGGTGAAAAAGGGAGAGAAAAAGGGAGAGAAAGAGCTGCTTCTTCTAACATAATGGTGCATTACCACCACTAACTGGTATGAAGTGTGGATCGGGATTCTATCCTAAATGTACAAACCAGGGCGTAAAATTAACACTCGCCAAGCACCAATGCCCGCCAGTGGCCGATGGAAAATTCTGAATTGCATGTGGGTTTTATATGTGCTTTGACCATTTCTGCCAGCTGTGTCAGACTATTTTGACCCTCATGGCTTATTGTACGTGTGTGTATTGTACGTCAGCTACCAGGACCCTGGGCATTCTATGGTAACTTCTGAGCAATATGTGGCGACACATTCCTGGCGTGAAGCCACCGCCAGAAAAGAGGAAAAACGAAGATGAACATGTTGGACCTGGACAAGAAGAACAGACAGTTAAATGGAGTGCGAATGTCGCACAGCGTTTTATTGAAAAATGGAAACTAGACAAGGCTGGCCAGCTGCGGTCGTGGCTGACCTACGACCCCCACACCAATATGATGAGCAGCAGCCTTTGCCGCAAGCACCCCAAAGATACACAGAGGACAGGGTTGGATTTTCCTAAAGTTGGATTTTCATACTAAAACTGTACTTTTTAGTCAAACAAGACATGATTTTTTTATTTGGCTGGTGAAAAATATGTTTGGCCGGTAAATTTTTGGAGGTCACTAGCCAATGGCAGATGAGGTAAAAAGTTAATTTTACGCCCTGGTACACACTCTCCTAACAAGAAAAAATAAAACCTAATATAAAGAGAATTCATACTGTACAATTAAATAAAATAAAATTATATTCTCTCAATCAGATTTATTCTCCCAAGATACTGTAACAATGCCTGATAACATTTCTTACTTGAACTGCTCTGTAAAATATATTTCAAATCAAAACTAAACTTAATTTCTTTAAGGTTCAATAAAGTTCCCTTCTCTTTATATTTTGCACCGTTAAGCAGTGTTGGGCAGTAACGTGTTACAGTTAGTTAGCGTTAGCTGTTAGTTTTGGCAGTAACTAATACTCTAACGCGTTAGGTTTTTAAATTCAGTAACTCACAGTTACCGTTACCAAACTGTGCGTTACTCCGTTATTTTTGGCCAGGTTTTAAAACGGCACACAGCATGCAGTATTCCTTCACAAACTGAAGATCCCTTTCACTAAAACATTTTAGCCCTAAACAATACAAGATAGTGACTTCAGAGATGGTGAGAGACGTGTTTCATTAAGATGCTCTGGTAAGAATAGTTCATATACCTCTATCTGACTTGACTGTCGACCTGCTGGCCTCACCACAGCGCTGTAACGTTACATTAAGCGGTAGCGCTTCTGTAGATTTTTAGTCCCAGTAACGTTATATCCAGTGACGTTATATCCATTGTTATCCTGAGGAAGCTTTTGTTGTGGACAGACAATGTCTGCGGTGGGCGACAGACTCGACATCATCATGTAGCTCTTCAAATGTTCTGTTTAGCTCATTTTCCATATTTGTATCCAAGTACCGTAGTTGTAAAACGTTTAGCTGCCTGACAGCGAGTGACTCCACTGTAGAAGACAGTTGCATGTTTCCTAAACCGTTCAATTGTTTTGTCAAGTTGTAGTCTATCAGTCCCTTGGTTAAATGCCATCCGCTGTTGCTTAGGTGACGTAGCTACGAGCCAATACAGTTAGGAAATGTTTTGGGCTGCAGGGTTGAGTTTCCCAAAACATGATCCTTCTTAGCAACGTTGTCTTCTTTGTGGCTTAGAAAAAAGCACCTGGCGCCCTCTAGCGTCCCCACTCAGTAATCTATAGCCAGGACATACTCAGAGTATAGATGACAGTAGTGCGCGTGCATCAAGGTCATGGCGTGATGCCGAGCCAAGACGAGAGTCCTAAGTCGAGTTGGGGGGGGGGGAGTAACTAAAAAGTTACTTTTTTCAGTAACGCATTACTTTTTGATTTAAGTAACTGAGTTACTTTTAAATGAAGTAACTAGTAACAGTAACTAGTTACTATTTTTCAGTAACTTGCACAACACTGCCGTTAAGTAAAACATGTTCTATGATTTCCTCACACGAGAGTCTCCTGAGATATGTTACTTTATTTTAAACAATGTGCTACGTCCTGAATGACCAAATAATAGTCTTGATAGAGGAGGAGCTTCTACATAGATGCACTGGACCAATCCGGTGACAGCAATCTCTTCGAATAGTCCAGTCAGCAAACCACCTGCCTTGTATCATCTAAATCACACTCCACCACATGCTCACACTCTGACGGGAGGAAGAGAACAGCTGACAGATCACTGCAGAAATATACAAACACATCTATACAAACAATGACCTGGGTCAACAGTCACCGATAGTGTTTGTAATGAAATGAGGAAATTATTGCAGGTGTAAACTTTAAATTAGATGCACTATAATGAAGAAAAATGCTTGTCTTTTTGACACGAGTGTAAACAATCAATATTCTAGCTTGTAGCTTTTCACCGTTCATTTATCTTGTTGTCTTTGACAATTTACAAATTAATTTATGGATAGGTGTGATTTTAAACACAGACTTGTCACCTGTAACACCTAGTTTGCTGCAAATTACATGCAACACATGCAATAATAATTTGCACCTGCTAAAATGTTATGGAGTAAAATAACAGCTAGATTACAGTCACTGGCAGCATTCTGTTTCAAAGCAAGAAGAAGTCTGACGTTACAGATCTATAAAAAGACTTTGTGGGCGAGTGACGCACAGAATTTAGACACCAGGGACTTAATATCTGTCTTAAGAGTTTACTTTAAAACTATTTAACCACATTCTTTTCCGGATTCCTAAACAGGCATTTTAGATACCAAGCTGCACTTATGTCTTACAAATCATGCTCACACTGTCTCCATATTGTTACAGCAACATATGGGTTTGAGTGGCTGACCTCTCCAGTGCACCTGCCTTTAATAAAGCACTAATTAGGAGTCTCATTAGGACTGGAAAGCTGGGAAATTAATGGATGATTATATACAAAGACTTCAGTGAAACACTCAGACAATCAGCATCTTCTTGGGAGACATATGTTGCGTCAGGACCGAGAAACGGCATTTATTAGAGTGGTGACGATAGCTGCCATTTTCAATCTCCAGTTGTATCTTCGTGTTTATTTTGTAATTTCAAGATATTTGCTTGAGATTTGCTGGAGAAGGCTGAAATATATGAAGTGATTAAAGTAAACAAAACATCCTACAGGCAAAGGGATTTAGTTTCATCCTCACAGCACTCCATTACTGTTTTGAATAGCTCAGTTTACAATTCATAATCCCCTTCCTGTCTCCTGGGCAGTGGTATGACCGTCTCAAAAGCTCTTGAGCTCACAGTACGGCACAATGAGCTCCTTCCACTTGGGTGAGCAGCTGATAGCCCCAGAATGAAAGGTTTAAGAGTCATTAGCAAGGTTTTCATATGTCTGTGCCACTTTTAATTACTTCACAGCTAATAGTCATGTCCACTGTGGAGGAGGTGGGGCGAGGACGGACGTCTTTAAATTGGTATTTGGAAGGGGCCCTACCTTAGTCGACTCTAGTGGTATGGAAAGCAAGACATGGAGCAGGCTGACGTTTGCATTATGGGTTGTTCACCAATCTGATAAGCCTAACAAAATAGCATATTGCCTGGGCCTGCTGTTTATTGTCATGATTGTATGTTTTGTTTCCCACCAAATGAGCTGAAGTGGTATCATCCACTATGAGACCGTAATATAAATGAGGAAACACAAAAAAGGTCCCCGTTGAATGTGTAAATTATGATGAGCTTATCTATGCAGCTTAATGAACTGCACACACACCGACATTCTGGAGGCCATTTTCAGCTAATTAACAGCGAATCAGCTCAGAGCAGAATAGAAAACAACCTGCTGCATCCGGAGAGAAAAAAAAATAATAATGCACCGTCCCAAAACTGGAACAGATAACCCACCCCATTATTTACCTCCTTGTTAATATGTGAACACTGGCAGGATAGCATTTTCTTTTTCATTAAGGCATTTTTTTCTCACACACAGCTGCTTGCTTGCTCTCGTCATCAAGCCCGAACACATTAAATAGCTGTATACTTCTGCAGCATATTCATAAAAACAGGGATAACCAAAATCTCTAAGATGTCCCAGAAGAAACCAGCGCTGAGCCGCATGAATCAAATTGATGTTGTAATTTCACTGATAGCTGATTCTGTATCTTGTTTGAGTATTTATACTACACAGCAGGCGCCCATGAGGGAGATGTTAACCCGAGTAAGCACCATCAAGAATATGGTGTTCAATTTAGTAAATGCTATCAGTGCACATTTGCATGGCGCACAGTTTTGTTTGTTCCACCTCTGAACTAATTAAGACAGAGCAGGGGAATATTCCCTTTCATTTACTGAAATAACTGTAGCCTGTGTCAACTAAATGATTATGTACTTACTAATGCTTTTGTTTTTGAAATATTCCTGGATGCTAACCAGCTGCAAAATTACTTTGACACAAAGTATGGATGGGACTGATCTCTCTCATTTTAAGCGAAGTTATTTGTATTAGGACATGTCAGGTGTGAAGGATTGTGCAGAAAGCCGCTTGCTCGATGGGATTTATTAAGCAAGAATGTATTATGCATGCGCCAGTTAATGCCTAGAGAAAACATGTCTTAATTCTCAACTTGTTCCAAATTAGACTATTGTTGTGTAACACTGCACAGTTTTGCATTGGAGGTGGAGGAATATGTATTACTGAAGCAAAGAGAGACATGAGGACAAAGTGAAAGATTAAAATGAAGTCAATGAAGCCAAGTGACTGTTTTGTACCAATTAATTCTTAGTATAAATATATATATTTTTTGTGAAGACAACCTTCCCGTAATCTTCAGTATCAGTTTGTTGCCCATACCATAACCCTGCAGGCTCAGACTGGCAATTCTGGCAAATGCCAGATGGGCCAGCCCACCCAGTGGCCTGCAAGGCCATCACCAGCAGTGTGGGGGGAGAACAAAATGTGGGGAAAAAAAATTACCTGCCGGCCGTGGCCCATTTGATGTTGGAAAAGCACATTTGTTCCCAGTCTGACCCCGAGTAGCTGCTATGCATAGGAATCATTCATTTCAAAAAGGTGACATTGAAAGTTCAAAGTTTGTGGTGCGCTTTTTTACCGTTTCCACTGTGAAAAGTTGTGGATGGTACCATGGAACCGTCCCCATTCTTGGTCCCCCTTCCACAGATCTGGAACTAAAAGGTGGAGCTGTGAACACTGCAGTCTGATTGGTCAGTAGAGGACGGTCACTCTGCTCAGGGCTGAGTTGTGGCTGGTTTTGAAGCTCATGTAACCACTGTTCATACTGTGGAGAGTTTTATTAGTAGACTGTGACTATAAGATAAAGGATGTTTTGCTGCCTCTCACAGCTGCTGGAGTCTGAGAAAAATAATTCACTGGGCCGACTGCCGGCGACTTTTAAGGTGGAATGTTAACTTGTAATGTTACGTAATGCATGTGATCACGACGCGAATCCATCAACACCTTAAATTTCAATGCGACAACTTTGACCATCCCATTAGTTTTTATATGATATACACTTTTAGTAATGAATGGATTTCCAAGCATTTATATATATATTAATTTCAATGGGGACGTTACATATCGCAGAGCATTGTTCCTATGGGCTCCAGCAACACTAAACCCCTGAGCTTGCCTGAGAAGGACTAAATGTACAAACCTGCTACTTTTAAATATCTCATGGAGAGAGACTCTCACTGCAGCCTGTTTTATTTTGTTCAGAAAATCTTTATGTGTTACCCCGTTCTGTGGACGATAGACAAAGTGCAGACTTCCATCTGTGTCACCGGTGATGAGGAAATACAGTGAGTGCTGGACAGAGCAGTGAGTGACAACAACCCCGCCCGCATTTAAGGGTAAGGTTTGCAGTGGAAACGCTAGGGTCTAGGTACCATGTCTGAAGGATTACTTTTGGCTCCAAAGGTACCATACCGAAAGTGTCTGGTGGAAACAGGGCTTATATGTTGACAGCACTGTTAAGCCGAGATGGTAATACACCGTAAACCATCCTGACGTTTCACTGACCTGTATCATATGTGACTGTATATGTATACATCGCATCACAATTTATTGAAGCTTATAATTTGCTTTAAGTGTTCTGCATGCATCTTGTCAGCTCGAAATATCTGGGTCCTTGCCATTGATCCAACTTTTCTTCTAAACCCTCCTTTGCTTTTTCAGATTGAAGGGAAGTGTCCATAAACAGAATACCAGGTTGCACAGATTTCGATGGGGCTATTTGCTGGAACCCAAGGATGTTAGAGACTCATTCCAGTGCCACGCTGATATTGTCGTGGTTTGCGGAGAGTATCAATCTTTGTCAAGCATCACTCACTCCTTTCATCATTCCCTCAATCCCTGATGCTGTTCCAATGCCCTAGTATGTTATTGCCACTGTAAGTGTCATCCATGGGGATGACTTTAAGTGTGCTTTAACTGCTACCTGATTTTTGCAAGATGTAGTGCTTGGCAATCAGGCCATTGAATCCATAGATTTTTTTTTTTTTCTGTCACAGAGGACCAAAGAATGTTTATTTTCCATGCTGTTGGAGTCTTTTAGGTGCCATTTGGCAAACTCCAGGCAAGCTGTCATATGCCATTTATTCAGCAGTGGTTTCCGTCTAGCCTCTGTACCATAGGGGCATGATGGATGGAGTGCTGCAGAGAGGGGCTGTCCTTCTGTAAGGCTCTGCCATCTCCACAGAGAAACTCTGACGCTGATCCATCAGGCTCTCAGTTATGTTTCCTTGCAAGGTCCCTTCATGTGCAGTTAATGATGAGTTGTCTGAATACATTTCACAGCAAAAAGGATTGGGAATTTTACTTTTCCCTATTTTTATATCTGTGGTTTGGCACAGCACCAAGACAGGGGATATGCATAAGTGCAGTATATATAATCAAATGAGACTCCCACAAATCTACTCAAATTCATTGCAGAGATTGATCAAACTAAGTGGGATAGCAATATTATTTCAGCCCTTTCCAATGCAACTTTTTTCCACATTAAAAAACAAAGCAGATTGCTGTACTGGAATTAAGAAAAAAATGCTCCTATATTAATAAATTAAGACCTCTAGAATTCGGCTGTATAAACCTAGCCCACAGCCAGCAGCTCTGTGTGGCTGTACTTGAGTTATATGCTAAAGATGCTAACAATGCTAATATGCTGATATTTCACAGGCATGATGTTCACCATGTGGGCAGCACGGTGGTCCAGTGGTTAGCAATATCGCCTAACAGCAAGGGTTCCTGGTTTGAACCCAGGGTGGTGGATTTGAATCTGGTGGTGGGGTAGCCCTTCTGCATGGAGTACGCATGTTCTCCCTGTGTCAGCATGGGCTTTCTCCGGGTACTCCGGCTTCCTCCCACAAACTGCAAATGACATGGAATTTAGGTGAACTGGTGACTCTAAATTCGCCGTAGGTGTGAATGGTTGTCTGTCTCTATGTGTCCACCCTGTGATAGTACGGCGATTTGTCCAGGGTGTACCCCGCCTCTCGCCTAATGTCAACTGGGATAGGTTCTAGCCCCTCCATGACCCCCAACATGATAAGCGTTCATGGAAAAAACGTTCACCATGTGCACCATCTTAATTTATGGTATTAGCATGCAAAGTTTTTACTGATTAACAATTAACACAAAGTTCAGCCAAGGCTCATGTGAAAGTCATTAGTCATTATCTTCGTGACCTATTGATGGTAATACATAAAATGTTAAGGGATCAGCCAAGTTATTCAACATATACAACAGTTTGTTTAACAAATTAGCGCCCCGTGAATGAGATAACGCAGTTAACGTGAAGTTATGCAGGTTAGGTTTAGGCAAGTAAAGCGGGGAGGAAGTCCTGTGTTTGTTGACCATCCACCCCCCAACCTGCCAACTTACATGGACTTTGGCTCTTAATACTTCTTCAACATTGGTCAGCCTTCCTGATTGGGTCATATATGAATTGTGGTATGTTACTTTTCGTAGGTATACATATGAACAGTGCATGAAAACAGCCAGTCATTACAAATCATCTTTAAGCTGCTAACATGGCTAAAAGTGACTTGAAGGTATGGATAGTGATTTAACTTTCCAAATATACATGTTTATTTGTCATGTCATCTTTATGTGTAGACTGAAAATGAAGTTTGTAAAATGTAGAACAGGAATAGGGGTCTCAGTACTTTGTATTGGCACTCTGCATTAAGTCACCAGTAGGTAGAGCGAACACAACAGATTACTCCAAAACATATCACAGCATGTAGAACCATGAGGTGACACTCACTCCTCTGGGAGCCATTGTAATGCGTAGTGAGTGTGGTGACAAATGCTACGTCTGGTGATCCTTAAAGGTTGCCCTTTCCAGAACCAAGCGTCAGCGCACCTATTCAGCTGTGATACGACTCCCCCCGTGATGCTACAGGAATGGCACCTTGTGCCCAGGGACTTTTGAAAGGTGAAAACTTTCACAGCACTTAATAGTAAACTAAAAACACCCACAGATCAGGGTGTCAGGGTGGTGCAGTGAGTAAAGAGAATTTAGGCCTGAAAGAAATCCTCCTTGAGAAACCATCCAGGTGTCCTTGAGCAAGATCCTGACTTCTTAGAAGCTGCAGCTCTGCTCTGCTGCTGATTCTTCCCTCTTAGTAGCTCGCGGAGGAGGAAGCAGAAAGACAATTGGCCAACAGGGATCAATAAAGTATCATGTTTGTTTTTTATTTGTTGTTGTTATTTTTGAGTCCAGGGTTATTTTTCTCTTCCTGAAGTGTTCCTAAGTCTCAGAGAATTTGTCTGTTATAAAAATTGCTTCTCATTCAGTTAAACAGATGCTGAAGGAGAATAGAAGTCGAACTGATGGATCCACACTTCTTGTACACATGCACAGTCTTCCATCTATCTGAGACATCAAGGGCCAAGGGCACGGCCAGTCAAAGTGATGAATTCCGCCCATTGATGTCTCCCTCTTTATCAAATGCATATTCACAGGTCTAAACACAACCACATGAAAAGCCCTTGACATAAGAGTCCCCTTTGATTAGTCTGTGGGCTCGAGGAGCTTGTGACATAAGATAGGAAGTGGATATAGATAACTATCACACACGGTTAAGCCTCCCTGCGTTTATAAGACAGTGTTTGATTTCAAAAGCTGTGGTCGTCGCACGCAGGTCTCGATCAGTTACGCCGTCTTCAAACGCAGCTGGAGACGTTTTATATCTGGCTCCTTGATTTTGTTCTCGAGTATCCTTCTTCGCCAGGACAAATATCCTTCAAAGCCCGCTGAAGCAGCCACGAGAAGCTTCTGTCAGGATTGTTTGCTTTGCCAAGGTGTGATGGAGTGGACTGGGTCCCTCCTGTGTCCTCGTCATTGTGTCATTCACTGACGGCTTCACGTTGTGTCACTAAGTTATTCCACTGCAGGGAGCGACAGTCTCACATATACATCCTCATAAAATTTGTCACTCATCCATGCAGCTGTCCCGAGGGCTGCCATCTTTCCCTGTTTTTATGCTTCTAAATGGCAAGAGATTCACATGTTGTGTCGTATGGCACAGACATATGTGAAAAGCCCCTTTCAGACATCGACTGCATCACGTAAACGTGCTGGCAATTTAAGATGTCAGTCCCGTGTTTGATTGCCTTCGAGGAACTTTCCTGTAGAAGTCACAATGGCAATATTGCAGCACTAAGTCAGATTGAGGAACATTTCTGTAACACTTCCAACGCTGCATATTTCTGATTTAAATACCATCATGATGATGGAAAGACTACACAGACAAGGTTAAATATGCAGTGAGAGATATTAAATGCACGTCCTGTTCCGTCTGCTGAACTGTAATAAATTTGTCATTTGAATATCATTTGTTATGCACAAAGAAAATAAAATGTGTTTAATAAACCATGAAATGCTGTCAGTGAGCCAATTTTAGTTTTTTTTTTGTCATGTCAGATCAGAATCCAAAATGTGTTTTCATTCTTTCTTTGTTTTTGTTTTTTTCCCTCTTGTGGTGCAGGGGAAAAGATGAAGGACAGAAGTTCACAACCATACCAGTAGGTCTGTGAGGCTGTACATAGGCACAGCAGTGCTTTGAGTTAAATGCTAACATGCTCACAAAGACAAGGCTAACATGCTGATGGTTGGCAGGTACAGTCTTATAATATCAATCGGTTCACCCAACACATTCTCACTCCGACCTCATCTCACATCAACATTTGGTCATGGACCTTCCACATCCAGATACGACATGAAAGGTACCTTGGGTATCTGGGTTCTTGATGTTCTGGGACGCTGTGTCAAGTTCTGCCTGTTACATGCATTGTCTTTATAAGCTTTGTAATCTTGTGGGACGTGAACACCAGGTGAAAGCCAGTAGCCCTTTCTACACTGCCAGATTTTCCGCGAATGTTGGGCCGTTTTGCCAGCGAGCTGCGAGCGTTTAGACACACAGAGCCAGATTGGCGAGTTGATCCGAGGTGCCCAATTTTCCGCCTCGTAGGGTAGTCATATTGGCGGAACCCTTTTAGTTTAAACAGACCGAGGCGGCCTTCCGCCATGGGAGGGGCTGTTGAAGACTTGTGGGAGGAGCTGTTGATGACACCACACGTGTGACCCACTGGCGGTGGATAAACAGGAAACAGCTGATAGCAGGAATTAGCGAGCAGCTAGTAGCAAGAGGGAAACACAAACCTGAAAGACACTGTAAAGATGAGCAACTGGGGAGACAAGGAATTGTGCGCCTTCCTTGCCCTCGCAAACGAAGAGGCCATTAACCGTCAAATGACGGGGACGGTGAAGGTCGGGCCGACTTACGAGAGAATCGCCGAAGGACTGACCAGCCGCGGCTTCCCTCCCACGTCACTGTTTACGTCACACACTGAGCTACACGTTTTGTTACTTGCTCACGCCCCCCATTGCCCCGAAAAAGGCACATTCTGTATAAACAAAAGTAGGTAGGCGGCATTTTGCTGCACTCCCCGATTTTGTTTTTATACCGCCAATGCTGAAAAAAGGCTGATTGGGCTTTCCTGCAAATTTGTATAACTCCTATCTAAAAAGTGCTAGTGTTTGTTGGACTCACCCAACACCCATCCTGCCAGCCCTACCAGGACTTTTGCAGCCTTAACTTTTGTTTTTGCCCCACTGTGTTTCCCTGTGACGCTGCCCAGCATCTTAAACTATAACCTATAACGGAGACTGCCTGCGTATCATGCCGATGTTAATGGACAGCTTTTTAATCAGAGTCTGACGCCACAAGTCACTGCCCAAGTGCTGGATTTCGATGACCTCAGAGTGAGACAGGGTTTGGTTTACCATCTTAGTTCAGTGTTTTAGCATGCTAACATTAGCCATTTCTCACTAAATACAAAGTACAACAGCAACTGATGTAACATCATTGGTTTTGTAGGTATTTGGTCATAAACTAAAGTGATGGAGAAAATACATTTCTGATCTGATGATGGCACTATAAAGTCAGGGGATCAACATCACAGTGTTGATCTCACTCAGTTTTCCCAGAAAAGTCCTGGGAGGTAATAGTGATGACAATCATATACAGCATCTGAGGACCGACCTCTCTGCACCCCTAATGACCAGAGTGCAGATTTGCCTTGGTAATGTCAGATTGTTAAAGTCTCAAGAAAGATCCCAGTGGGAAGAAAATTTTGCCAAAGTTGATCAAAACATAATGTATTTTCATTTAAAACTATGCTTGAACATTGTTATGGCCGAAATACACGGGACACGTGTGCTGTGCAACACATCCACTGCAGTATGTTCACTGTAATCAGCTGAAGCTAATAAGGACGAGAATACCTCATTGCACCACAAGCAATGACACAGCAGAGCAATCTTAAGGGTGTTTTTACATTTCACATTAAAATAAATCAAATTAATGCATCCTGTGGTGAAAACGATCCAGGTAATTAATTCAGTACCAGTTAATATAGCCTGTGCTTCCAAACCTTGCATAACCAACTGCATTATCACTTGGCAAACTCAATATGCACATAGTGAAGCTGATGGCAACTGCACAGCAAAGACAGTCTGTATAGCTGGTGGAAAAAAAACATTCTCCATTCTGCCTACAGAACACATCATGTCCGTGCCTCATGTATTTTGGCCGTCAGACTATATAACATAGGCAGGAAAATGTCATGATCTGTCCAGCTAATGATTCAATGGATGAGGAAATTAGGGGATCGACTAGTAAGAAGTGGGAAGTGCTCACTATGACCATTAATGGGGCTGCAAAAACTAAGTTAGGAAAGTCATCACTGATACAGCCTGTGAGAAAGTGCAGAATCTTCCTCCTGTAATTCAACTTGCCTGCCCTGCCCTGTCATTTTGCTGTATAACCAGTATGAAATAAAATTAATGGCGACCTGTCTTTGAAAGCCCAAGAGGCAGTTTTTTAAATGACATCTGAAGCCAGCAGTCAGTTTCTGAAAAGGGCTTGTTTGTACAGTACATGTAACCAATGGCAACTACTGCAATCAAATAAATTTAAAAAAGTTCTCTATAGTCGTTTAAAGCCTTGAAAGTAGAAAGTGACTCATAGCATGGTAATCAGCACAGATATCAGTCCTGCTTTTCAAGCCCTAGTCAGGGGCTTCTTCAGCTATTTGAAAGGATAATTATCATAATTTGTGGCCAATATAATGATTTACAGAGAAACAAGACTCAATGAAAGGGCAACTTTCAGTTTGACATATCAATAATAATCATCAGTGACAAGGATGAGAGCAAACACAAGAAATGGCCTCCATGCTCTTAAATACAGGGTTCAGATGGAGGGTGGCGGAATAAAAATATTGATTTAATCACATACCCTTCTTCACCTGAGTTAATGAATCATTATTTTCACGTCTGTACCCCGAGGATAGATAAAGTATTGTCTGACTGGTCCAGTGCATTGGATGATTAGCACTCTCATTAAGAGTGGAGCTAGAGTGTGTAAATCTCAAGAGAGATGGAACATTGAGAGCAGTTGTACAAGCAGAGTGTGCAGCCTTGACACACGCTGTCTGCACTGTCCCGCTCTGGTGTTTATTGCCTGGCACCCGACGCTACTGCGAAACACTTTAATTCCTTTTGTCAACAGCTATAAGTAATCTTTTATTTTCCATCTTAGTGTCTCAAACACAACTGACTACACATCAGTCATTTTTGCACTTAAAGTTTTTATGGCTGCGTTCGCACCATGGGGCATTCAAAGCGAATTCAGAACCTATATCAAAGTTGTTTTGATAGTTGGTCATATTTGTCCGAGAATATAACCCATATACCAATCTGACCTGACAGCTATGTCAGAAAGACGTGCCTGCACAGTGTACAAATGACAAGGGATGTCACATCCATCCTACAGTCTTCATTGCTCACTGACATGGCAATGCTGATATGAATTAGGATTGGAGCTTCATGATACAGTCACATGTAGGTCACAGGCTGCAGGACCTGATTCAGATTTAAAGACAAAAAAATACAGACTTTATCGTCTCTAAAAGTATATAATCTCGTTTGAGGGGTGGTGTCAAAAACACATGATGAAAATTCAGAATACATAAGGATGTAATGGTGCTCCCTGTGCCTGTGATAACTTCCAGAAAGACGTTGACGCACAACACGTGTATACCATAAAACCGTCCTCCCCCTTAACAATAGGAAACCACTCAAAATCAAGGCTTTTAACAGCTGCTGCTATTGTACATCTGAATGTGTTCTGCTGATGGGAGGACAAACTAAACTCCTCTTTTTTAACGATTGGACAATATTGATTCGTTGATGCTTTACAGCCAGAGAGACATATGTGCAGCTCACTTATTGTGTGGTGTGCATTAGCATTCACTCAACAATCCTGAGCAGAGTTCTGAGTCAGTGTGAGTGAGTGTGTTCCTGTTTGTGCTGATGAACTCTCAATACTTTTATACATTTGTATATATATTAGAAAAAGAACACTACATGTAGTGAATATAAATAATGTAAAATGTTCACTTCTTTTTTATTCTGCAGGACCACACGCCCTGGAAACTTTAACATCAGTGATGTACTATGGATGAGAGATATGAATTTTTTACATTCAAGCACTGGCAACTATACTTTCCTAATGTGTTTGCATGCAACCCAGCTCTCCCTCTTTTTGTCCTTAGTGGAGCACATGTTTTTGTTCACTAATGTGAAAATCAGATGATTTTTATATTTTTTGTTTATATATTATTCAGCACGCATTTAAACGATATCAGGAGTGCAGATTATCTCAGCCTGTGGCTTCCTGCCTCGGACAGAATCACAGCTGTGCTCATATTCCTACCCATTCTTATTCCAAAGTCATCAAACACAGCTGCTTTGCCAGTGATTTCAGCATCAGAAACTGTAGCCAAAAGCCTCTTTTTGTGATGGTATGATACATGGATGGGTAGAGTCAGTTCACAATGTAGCCAGACGGCACCTGTGGCGGTGGTATAAAATGCCACTGGACGGCGTCAGGGTGAAATGCTGCAGGTAGCGATGTAATATGGAGGAGCTGGAAAGTCCTTATAGGGGGACGGGAGTGGTGGATGGGTCCAACAAACCCTGGACTTTTACCCAGGAGCCTAGTGTTCAATTCTTGTACGGATGTAGAGCCAATCCATGATGTTTTTTCTTAACCTAAGCATGTGCTTTCGTTGCCTAAAGCTAGCCTTGTACTTTTGTTGAAGTACTGGCATTGGTTGCGGCGTCCTGGAACGTCAACAGTCGATGCAAGAGGACACCTTGCGTGCAATATGGAGACATGAAAGGCCACTGACAAAGTGGTGGCATGTAATGACTTAGGAAGGGAATGTGCTGGATATTCAGTACAACAGCAGCTCAATCTTGACTGTGATATTGCTGTGAACAGTAATAAGCAACCGCAGGTTATGATTTGTTAGTTTATTTTATCATTTATTTGGGACTGCCACATAAATAGTTCCACAACCGGACAAAGATTAGACTATTGTCAAGCAACGCAAATATTCGTGCATACTGGCTTGTCACTTTGCGTATGCTAGGTCTATCTGTTACGTTACCACAGGCTATCTACTTTATCATCACACATTTACCTGTCATGTTTCCATTTGCCATACAACCAATGAAATGAGTCTGCTGACAGCTGCTTTGGTGCCATATGTGTGGATCCTGGTGAGTTAGCAACGTAGCAACAATCACACAGTGCCGTTGCAACAACTACTGACATCATATGAGCATGCCTGGAGAATTGCAGTTAAATATCTAGGCCTCTTTTCTTTTATTAGTCCCCCTCTGACAACTATTCAAATGTTACTGGTGGAAATATGTTCATTTTTGTGCCTTCAGTCACCCTGTAACTGGAGTGACACCCCAGGTTCGACAGAGCTCTCATCTTTAGAGCCTTGCACAGTCTTGTGCACATGGAGGATATGGCAAACAAGAGGGTGTGCCTGTTTATCTAGTGGCACTATATGGTGGTGTGGAAGGTGCGCCAAGAGTACTCAGACCAGGAGGGTTCTTCTGCCTGGCAAAGATGAGGTACTTCTTTTCCTACCATCCTGTGGTCCTTCAATTTAAGGAGAGCCCTTATGGTAACGGGCTGCTATCCATCATGCATGAGGTGTTGGTGTTCCCGGTGGACTCACTCAGGGAATTTTATGACAACCATGCAGGTTTGGGGGGTTATGAGCCCAGCTGGAAATCATAAAGTACGAGCTGGCACTGGAGGAGGTGTTTTATGGCCATCCCCTGTGCCACACGAACACTCAGCTGAGTATGAGCCTGGTTACCATCTCCATCAATGAGACACATCAAAGGGGGTTCATTGGCCTTGCACTTTACAACAGTGCCAGTGCTGGTGTTACACGTCCACCAAAACACTACTGAATGTATGTCCCCTGCAGGTTGATTGGATTGAGAGGACCAATCTGTAATACTCATGACATTCCTATGTCAAACATGCAAGGTTCCATGCCACCTAGAACACTGAAGGATTCTCCCACCCTGGAGAACTTTGCCTAGGGCTTGGACACCAGGGATGCTTTCCCATCTGCCTGTACCTTCAAGAGTGCCAGGCAGTTGGTCTCCAGGGTGGGGCGGGATGTTGCCCAATGTTTGGCCTTGGGGATTTAAGAAGCTCAAAGTCCTGTCTTTCCAAGGAGTGTAGTCCTGAAACATGAACCTAAGCAAATGGGTGACAAGGAACTTTATATATTTTGTGGAGCTCCATCTCAGCACTAAAGCGTCATCAGCACAGGCAAATGCTGCTACAGCAGTTCCATGGCAAGGGACTGTCATGGCATGGCGTCTACCCTCACTGGGCAAGGTGAGGGTGTTTTAAGTCCTCACCTTTGTAAGCTATGATTCGCATGAGAGTGAATTGGATCTACAACCACCTGGGGACACTGATAAAGGACATGGAGTTGGCCAAGTCTAAACTGTAGAAGCTCCAAGGGCAGTCCAAGTTCCTGTTGCTGAAGGGGCATGGGTTGAGTGTGTGGAGACTTCTTGACATGGTACCATTCCGCATGGTGTCACAACTTACCAGAGACCATCTCACCACCCAGGCACAGCCAGAGGAAGAGACCCCAGAGCAGCCATTTAAGGATGTAGACTGTGGAAGAGGAAGACCTCCCACAGAGGGTGCCCCCTTCCTGAAGCCAATTCCTCCTTGTCATGATCAATAGTTTAGGGTCTGCCATCATAAAGCTGCCCTTGTCAACATTATTTACATTTTAAAATGTTCGTAATGCCCTTGCAAAGTTGTAGATCCCATCTGGACAACACCAAAGACCGTCTGTCATCCAACCAATATGCCAACATGAAAGAGAGAAGCTATCTGAAACTGGTCCGTACATTCCTGTCACAACAGATCAACACAAACAAATCTCTACAGAACACTTTACAAAGTGATAAAGGAAACCTGTTTGGAAAGGCTGGGCTGCTCGTAAATATTTAAACAAAAGACAAAGTAGGGGACAGAGACTGGCAGAGATGGGTTGTAACAGGACAAAAGAAATATAATACCCCGATGGAGGTGCTGCAGCACAAATGTAATGTTTTTTCCTTGAAAATTATTTTTGGGAGGTGCTGGAGGGCGTCGTAATGAGGGACAGGTGATGAACCATGGGTGGGTATTGCACCCCAGTGCCCTCCCTTAGCATTGACAGCGGGCCATGGTGAATGGAAAAATTGGTGTAGGATCTCTGCCATTAACATATGTTCACTTGCAGGAAGTCGTGGAGAAAGTGATGAAGAGAAGGAAACACACAAGTAATACAAATATATCTGTCACACATATTGTGGATTTATTAGACCAGTCTTGTGCTCTTGTGTGTGGTAGTGTGAGAGAGAGAAGGAGTGTATGTTAGAGGGAAAGATTGAGAGAGAGAGAGTGGGAGTAAGGGAGAGAGAAATATATCCAAAAAAGTCCTCATATTTCGCTTGGGGAGAGAGTAGGTTGAAGAGAGTAAAATGATGAAGAGCAAACCTGTGTTGTTAAACAGAACTACTTTGATCTTCTCCTGTGACCTGCTTCAGAACTGACCTTTGCCCCCTCTTTGAAAACATCCATCATTCACAGCACTGGGTCGAGGACAGGGCAACCCCATTTTCCCTCTCTTGCACAACTCAGGAACACCTGCTTAGTTACCCAAGTGGAGAAGGGGGCAGGCGGAGCTGGACACAAGGGTTGGAGATATTCCATGTATTCAGCCATGTTTCCATAGAAGTGGCTTTTCACCTCCACAAACTTAATACTCACACTTAGTTGTACTTTTTTGGGTCCAGGCCAACGTTTAGGAAGGGCTCTTGCGTGAAAATGTATTTTGAGAAGAGACGAGCAGACTAGACTATATTTTACATCCATAATTTGCCTGTTACCACATGCCCTTGTTAATCAATTCACCATTTAAATTTTACAATATGAACCACTGGCAGGGATGTCAGCATGAATAGGAGAAGCAGAAAGAGTTCAAGCTTACAGGCCTGGGGCAGTTTGATTTTACTCAGACTCCAATTTTATCTACACGTATCTGCAGTATGAAAGCAAATCTTTGCCACTGTGAACTGAAACCCTTTGATATAGACTAAAGAGTAAAAAATTATTGATCAGTTTTAATGTTTAAACAATCAGGGTTGAAGGGCAATGTTGATACAATTATAAATACATGTGATTTATGGAGCTCAAAGCCATCTGTTTTGCTTTATTTCCAGTAGGGTATATTTATTTATATTGATTTGTATATTATGTATATATTCTTACAGCCTAATGTAATAAAAACTAAAGATGCATGTCCTGATTTTATAAGGAAGCCCAACACTCCTGCTCAGACTTGACAGGTTAAAAGTAACAACTCCCTGGTGGGTTAAGCTTTTACTTTTTCATTTTGACATGGTTTGGAAACCTCTCCACAGGTGACAAGAACAGGTTGCGTAACACTAAAAGAGGCCGGTGGGATCAGTGGTGTTAAACTGCCTGAGCTGCCTTGCATTATAGCCGAGAGAATGATTTCAAAGGTTTGAAATATTTTTGAGAGCCCTCTTCACTCTGGAGAGTTGGAGCTTCTCCCCTCTGAAACTCCAAAAGGGTGAGGAATTACTTTATCTGGTATGCGGCTGATGATGAGCCTTTCATATAAAAAACTGACAGGTTAATAGTCATCTAAGACGATGATGTTTTAAATGTTGATGAGTGGGGTAGATGGTAGTTAGGTGTACTTCATGTTTTGTGTTACGCTGTGAGTTTTCAAGCTGTATTTTATGAGACAGTTTCGGCTTTTTTTAAAAATACATATAAATACGCACTGTGCTTCTTGAGACACTGTAATGAACTTTCATCCATAGCAATCGACAGTTTTTATATTAAACATAAATTGAATGAAAAAGTAATGTAAAAGCATCATGCAGTGATGCCAACAGAGACAGCATGACACAGGGCTTGGGGGAAATGGGGCAGGACAAGAACAAATTTTAAGGCAGCGAAAGTTTGAGTGGGGTGAGCGGGAGTTCTGGTGGATGGGTCCAACAAACACCCACGTTTACAATTATAAAGCCAAACCCTGTTTCTTTTTTTCCTAAGTACAACCACAGGCTTTTGTTGCCTGACCCCAACCATGTGCGTTAGTTGTTGATGGGGGTGGTGTTGTACCGTTGTGCATGTATTTTGAAAAAGACTGTATGTAAACAGCAAATTTTCTAAATTTCCTCAAAATGGAGGTATATTTTGAAGGAAGACAACGCATGTAACAGGCAGAACTTGACATGGCGTCCCAGAACGTCAACAGCCAACACTCTCAGGGAACCATGCACATCATATCTGGACGTGGAAAGTCCTTGACCAAATGCTGATATGTGACAAGGTCGAACTAAGAATGTGTTGGTCTGTTAGCTTGCTGTGGAATTTAATTTTTCTGCCCCCTAGTGGACAATAACAGCCAATCAATACATTTAACCTGCATTGACTGATTTCTTTTAGCTGACTGAAGGCTCCACCACAAGCTCTAAACAGAAATTTGGCTTATTATCACCTTATAAAGTTGCTTCAGGTAGCATGTTAGCAAACAGTTGTCTGTTTAAACATTTGATAGACATTTGGATCCACATTATCATTCGTTTAGCGTCGTGTTTTTGGGCAAATATAAGTCCAATTTTCACTCTCCCTTTAGCTCTGTAACCAGGGGAAATATCTGTCTCTTTAGCTGCTAAATGCTCCACTATGTTCACCAGCTAATTGCTATCTTTGTTTGCTGTTGGGTGCTGGGCAGGTACTATATACGGGAAGCTTTTCCACTGCCTGCCTGCTGTGGCTGGAAATGAGGTTGATTGGAGTGGTGAAACCAGAACAGTCAAGATGTGGACCATAAAACCAAAACAATGAGCTGAGAGACATTAAAACGCTCCATAGAGCTGAGGGAAACTGCAAAGTAGGATAATAATTCTCTGAGTTCATCACTATGAGCACCTCTTTCACATTACACACAATCTTTTGATCCATTGTTAATATTGTATAAAAATATGGATTGGGGCGGCTTTAAAGACCCACCAGATTGAATCTCCTACTGTAGACATCTCCGAACTTGGTGCTATGGTGTGATGTGCTTGCCAGCTTCATTTCTGACAGTTTGTCTAGTATGTTTTTTTTACATTCACGTCTCTCAACACAAGGTTCAAGCAAGCACAACCCTGCTCTTCCTCCCACACACAGCAGAGATAAAAAAGGGTGGGTGAAGCGAACGGCTGGCCTGCTACAGAACGTCTGTGTTCCCTGATCAAAGTAGACTCTGTTAGATTTCATCTCTGGCTTCTCTGCTCTTTTTTTAATCTCAGATCTGCCATGCATGCTAAGAACTGGGACACAATAGCACCTGTCTTAATTAAGCGCAATCATGTCATTTCCCTGCCTCTCGGTCTAAAGGTTACAGCTTTTCATTGATTTCGAATGTCACTCTTGAGTAACACACGAACACCTGAAACTGAAAAATGTTTCCTAACCTCCCCAGCCCTCTGTCTGTGTCTCACAGACTCACACATGTGCTTGTTGTTTTCAATTATTTCTGCACTTTTGTGTTTTTCCCAAAAAAAAAAAAAAAAACGAGGACTGTGCTTTGTTCCGACTGCCCAAAATTCTGAAGCCCTGTTAATCTGAAAAATGTCCAATTGGACTGAAAGTCCATTATTCTCACAGCAGGTTGTCTCCAAAACAAATGGCCATTGCTCTGAAATCACGTTTCTCCAAAAATACACACTCTTGGCTGTTAGACAACCCAATCACCACAAAATAACCTCACATTGTACATTTCTGTCAACCACGGATGCGTTACATTTCTCAACAATGCTGTGTTGAAAGTGGGTTCGGCATAGAAACAGCTTTCCTATGTTTGGTGGCACAAAAGTTGCTGGAGAAGCAGGGATTTGAAGGTGAAAAACACCCAGGTTCAGTGGCTCAAATGCCGTATATGGATACAGATGTTGTTTATGAAGTTGTTGTAATGTCGCCGTGAAGTGCAATGTACTTTCTGCAACCAACCCGAAGCTATTGTTAAAGCAAGTGAAGTTAGCGGACAGTTAGGTTCGGATGACTGATGCTAATGCTATGCGAGTGAGAGCAAGGCTAAGCCTTAACGCAGGTTCCAATGACTGAAGGTATAATGCTACGCCAGTGTGGGCAATGCCAAGCATGCTCCGTCATGTGTTGGCCTGGTTAATTCGAGTCACCTGGCAATGCCACGTATCCATGATCATGATCATTCGAGTGTGTGTGGGTGTGCGTATCCACGAGTGTCCATGAGAATCTTTTTCCTCCTCTTCTGGTGTGAACAGAGAACGTGACGCCCCGCGAAATCCCGCGAGAGGGCGACAGGAGGGGACAGACACAAACACAGACAGAGAAACCGTGCTTCAGTCCAATAGGACATTTTTTGGACTAATGAGGCTTTGGAATTTTGGGCCGTCAATGGCATGGCACCTTTACAACTTGACAGTACAAAGTTCACTGTCCCTAAAACACATCTCACTACATTCATCTGCACTTGGTGAGTAATGAATAGACTTGATGAATTTAAATTATGAGAAAGTAATGCCGAATATTCAGCCCAAAGTAAGATTCTCTAAAGCAATGCTGCTCTGACAGAGGGGGTGTTTAAGATTTGGGACAAAACTCTGGGTGGTTTGGCTCAGACTCATTCCCAGTTCAAAACATTATTGACCGAGTGATTAATCCTTTTTTAAATCTCGCTGCTTCGTCAACCTCACTCACACTCTAGATAAATCAGCGCGGGTCAGTCTTTAACGAGGGGACTAATGCTAAAGTCTCCCTCCGAACACCATTAACCTGTCTGTGTAAAAAGGACACAGGAAAGAGACCATCGATTGTGCTTTAATCTCTCACTTGCAACCTGCATTCTAGCAATTGGCCTAATTGAATTGATAAGCCTACCTTGGTTTTAATATTAATCCGGTTGTTAAACACACATTCTGTGCTTTCTCCACTTGACTATCCTCAAATTAAATTTGAATGTGATTTGTGGGTTTAGGTGATATAAACTCGGATGTCAGTGACACCCTCGATATTACAGAGCAACTGCCAATTTGTAATTATAAACTGAACTGTAGCAGAGGGCAGCTTGCAGATCCCCCTCACAACAAGCTTTCCTTCAGCATCACTGTTTGCAATCTGATGTTGATGTCTCCTCACAGATAACACTGGATAATGATGGAAACATGCTGCTATCAAATGGCATTTTATACGCTTTTTCTGCCCTCCTGTCGCCCGTTTGGGAGTTTGTCATCTATAAGGCTGTGATCGTATGGGCTTTTTTTCCTCTCCAGCTCAAATGCAAAGCACAGCTGCGGAGCTTACAAGTAAGTGAGAGAGCAAGAACTCAAAAAACACGAGCAGCATTAGGTCATTCTTGTTGCTATGCAACAGAACATTTTTGACAGCAAAGTGCAAAGTACCATCTAAATTAAAATTAGCTCGCTAACCTGTATGAAAGTGGGGAAAAATGTTGATAATTAAAATGGACAGAGAAAGTATATGAGTGATGTTCTTGCTCTTAAAGGTAAAGAGGGACTAGTTCTAAAAATGAGGATGTGGATACATGATATCTAAATGTACAGAGCAAGGACCATAATCTGCTGCAAGAGCTGAATAATGACTGTTTCCAGGGCTGCTTTTTCATTGATGTGGGGTGCTGGGATCCCCCAAGCTGGAGTATCACTGCAATCTCAGATTTTATCCATGAAAACTGCTACGTTCTATTTTGGTTGATGAAAATGTGCCTGCTGAATGTAAAAAAGATTAAACGTATCCGTAACTAAATGTAATGGGACGTTCTAATCAGGATCTCTGTGGTTTGCAGTACTAATGGGTATTATTGTTCTCATTAGCTAAAGTATGTAGCATGGTTTTGTCATAGGATTTCATACTACTCAGTGTTACAAGACAGGCAGGCTCTATCCTGAGGGTCTGGGGGTTGCTCTGAATAATGATGGGATGCCAGATGGTCTTTGTCAGGCGGGCTTTTTCCCGTGGATCTGGATACTGCCCTGTACAACATCATCAGCCTGTCACAACAAAGTAATAGACAGGGAAATAAGACGGACGGGCGAGAAATAATAAATCATACGGCGTGTAGCTTTATTACTCTCTGCCGCGCTTCTGTGCTCTGAGGGTGGACCTCACAGGTGCTGCATCATAGGTATGCAGGTGTGAGCCTGTCTGTCTGATCTCCCACAACCTTACAGAATCTACCACCTGTCACACACATACTTGTAGAGCCAACGTAGTGGGGACCATGATTAGGGACCATAGTGGGGACCAATGATTCAGTGTTACCCTCCGTGTGCATGCTTGTGGGGGCACATCAAATACCCAGAGGTGAGCATTTGATAGCCCATATTTACACATGTAGTGCAGACACTTCGCAGGTAAAGATCTAGAAAGAGTCATATTTCTCTTGTTTTCTTGGAAGCCAGGGATTAGTCAAGTAGAAAACCCTCTGTCTTCCACAGGGACCAATGAAGCTACCACTTTAAGCTGTTCTGAATCTCTTAGGAACTTACTATATAACAACTACCACCTCCTCAAAGGAATAGAAAGACTCCTGGTATGGCCCCTAATTATGTTTGTAGGATTAATGTCAAACTAACATAACCAAGAAGCTAATTGCTTAGTGGATCCTTATTTGAACTGGCCCAGGCTGCCTAGCCATGCTGTATAGGAGTCTGATTTGACTGTCCTGTTATGTCCAGTAGTGCTATTAAGGCCAGGGCTTCCTTGTTAATCAGACTTGTTTGCCATTTTATGTTTTCATTTAGCTTGATAGTCCAGTTGACAGAGGAAAATATTGGCATTGTACATTTCTGCAGTCCACAGATTTGTTACGCTGTATGTTTCATACCAATGTTTCTAAAGTGGCATATCTCTGATTCCAAATAATGAGCTGACTTTGTCATGAGGAGGTGGGCGGAGGGGCGTGACATCTCGGCGAGACGGCTGCCAAGCGTGAGATCACTGTTCTAGACCAACAAACGACAAAACAGGTTGTTTTTTAGTGGGATATTGCTGCGTTTCAGGATTGTGCCATCAAAAGCTTTTTCAGCCAAAACATAATATTTCCCAACCAAAACCAAGTGATTTTTGTGCCTCAATATAACCACACATTAAGCACAGCATTAATAAAACACTAGTCCATACCCATTGGTAGCTTTGTCACCTTCTACCTATGCCAATCCTCAGTGCCTATGCAGTGCAGTTTCACATAGATTGACCACGTGAGTGAGTAGAAAAACGTGGGACAGACAGAATGACTGACTGATAGAATGACACACTGACAGTTTCCGTGATTATGTACAGCATACCATACCATGACTTAGTCATACCACTAATTAGAAAAAAACCCCAAACATTGGGCCACAGGGGGAGCCACAGCGATCGGTCGCATTTTAGCCATTTTTAAGTATTTCTCTGTTGTTATAGCGCCACCCAGTTGCCAATTAGAGTTAAATTTCTCCAGTCACCTTGAGGCATCCTGTTCTACATATCTACCAAGTTTAGTAAAAATCGATATGGCGGTTAGGCCTAGATAAGAAATTAGCTCTCTAGCGCCCCCATTTTGTTTGATGGGGTCAATAATGGAGGGGTCCCCTCAGATTATGTGTGGTCATATGCCTACAAAGTTGCGTGGTGATGGGTGAAACCCTTGAGATGTTATACACCTTTATGTGATGAGCCACGCCCTCCGCAATATTCATTGCCTTATAGAAGCTCAGTTTTAGTAAGTTTTCCAACTTTTGCCAAGAGGGAACTTTAGATATTGGTCCCTAGATTATGTTCACCCAGTTTCATGCAGATCGCTCAAACTTCCTAGGAAGAGATCCATTTGAAGTGTTTTTCAAAAAATTCAAAATGGCGGAAAATCTATATAAGCGGAAGTTATGGGTTCTTGAGGCAAATGTGTTCCTCATGAGGAGAGGCATCTCTGTGCAAAGTTTCATGTCTCTACGACATACGGGGCATGAGATATGCCCATTCAAAGTTTGCTATTTCACTCAGTTGCTATAGCGCCCCCCTTTGGTCAATTGATGTAATATTGCTTCATTGGCATCCTCCCATGACCCTCTACCACTGTGCCAAATTTCACATGGATTGACCAAGTCAGTGAGGAGAAAAATGTGGAACAGACACACAGATACACCTACAGACAGAGTTTTCGTTGGAACAGACACACAGATACACCTACAGACAGAGTTTTCGTCATATAGTAAGAAAGATTTCAATGTCACAGCTACATAATAACCTGTGTGCAAAAATGTACAATGCCAACATTTTTTCTGGCAATTACGTTGCTTGATATCGTGTTGATGTTAGCTAATATCTTTTTGGTGAGTTGCCCTGCCGATTTCATTCCCAACCACACAGAGGCTGCAGTATGGGGCTGCTTGGTGATTTTTTTCCCCAATAATTAAAGAAATATGCCAATTAAAGAGTTGTTATTCCTCTTTGATTCCTTACAATAATCTGTACAGCCATATATTTCTTATATCTAAGCTTGTCTGGCTTATATTTCATGAATGGGTAGGGTACGAGCTATGCAGGAAGACAGTGTTCCTGTTTGTAATGTTGCCGACAAAGCCTAGATTCGTCAACTACAATGAGCACTATACTAGACCTATTTGAACAACTGAATTACCGCCCACATCTCTGATTCATTCAGAGAGGCTAGGTAAGGTCAGGGCATTGTATGCTTAACCCAAGCTGTGCATTCATACACATATGCACCCTGTAACCGCTGGAGTTATCAAACACTCTTCTCTCAGAAAAGGACTGCTCAAACATCCGCTCCATGAGCATGCTGCAGTGCCTCCACTCCTGGTAAAAATCCACCAAGGGGTAAACAGTCAACTGCAGGGCAGATGATAGGAAAAGGTGATAAGGTTTGTTGGCCCTCTCTGCCACCAATCTGTCCCAGCCAGGAAGAACTGCCCATGGGAGGCCAGAGATGAAAAGGCCACTGCAGAATAATACCCCCACACATGGCTTGGGTGCTGAGGGAGAGATATCTCTCCCAGAGGTGCAAAAGCATGGCCCAGATATCTGCCTATTATGAGAGGGAAGGTGGAGGAAGCAGCAAGTGGCTGTATAGGAGCGAACGAAACTTGGATGTGCTTTTGCAGTGTGGAAATTTCAAAAATTTGTCATCTGGGGAGCCAGGGTAGAAACCATGGGATTCACTTGCATTCATGAACTGTTTCGATCAAAAAGATGAGAATAGGTATTATTCCAGGATTAATCCGGATAAACAGATGATAAACAGTATCAACAGATGACTAATCCTGTTGAATAATGTAATCACCAAGGGAATAATGATCTATTCAATCAGCAAGGGACTAAATCTGATGTATTCTTTATATAGGTATACACTGTTGAGCCACTCACCCGACGACCCACCCACTCGTGTCATGAGGTGGAACTGAAAGACCATGAATTGTCAGAATGTCGTTGCTGTGGAGTGAGTCATTTCCTGAGGTAGTCGCTCTCTGGATTTTAACATGTTGAACTTGACATTAACAATTAAATCCCTAATCAAGAGTGTCACACTGTGTCTTGCTGTGACATGACACCAGCTGGAGCTGTGATCATCTGAAATTCAAGGTGACAGCAAGACAACAACATCATAAACGTGATCTACAGCTGTAATATCTGGTCACAGGTCATTGGGGTTTTGTTCTAAAGCCGAGTTTTTTTTAAATTGGAATATTTATAACATCACTTACATTGTTTAAAGTGAAATAGATAAGTCACATTATTGCCTTTATTATAAATCACAATTTTTCTAAGTCAGTATAACAAGTGAATGCAACCTTATGAAGTATTATTGTTTTCGCAGCATATCTGGGTCCAGGTCATGAGGGCAGCAGGCTAAGCAGATGTCCTTCATCCCAGCCCCATCCTCCAGCTCCTCCTGGGGAATCCCACCGCATTGCAATGAATATAATCCCTCCAGCTCATTCTAGGCCTGCCCGGGGGTTTTGTCCCAGTTGGACATGCCTGAAATACCTCAGTAGGAAGAGGTCCAGGAGGCATCTCGAACAGCCTCATCGGTCTCTTTGCAGCACAAAAGGAGCAGCGGTTCACAATTCGAAGCTCCCTCTGGACATCTAAGCTCCTCACCTTGTCCCTGAGGGTAAGCCCCAGACAACCTGGAAAGGAAACTTATTTTAGGTAGGAAGGTAGATCAACTGGTGAAGCAAGGAGCCTCACTTTCAGACTTAGATCCTCTTCACCATATTGGTGAGGCTCCACTTCACAGTCTGATGTATTTAGGAATTTACCTGAATTTGAATCTGAATAAACAACTGCAATCTAGAGGGATAAAATGAGAATGACAGCATCTGACAGACTCATGCTTCTCCAGTTTTCTAAGGAAATGATTAGAGGATAGAATAAAATAAAGTAAATCTGGTTTGGAATAATGTGAACATTTTGTTTTAGAACCTAATTTAACCATAGCACACCCTGAACTTTAGTATTCCCCAGACTTCAAATTACTTCTTAAACCATTAGCAGACTCAGAGTGAGTACATCTTCATGAACTCTCCAATGGAAAGGAAGATATGCAGCGGATCAATCAACTTTTAAAAAAGGATTTACGTTTGCTTAACTCACAGTTCAGGCAAAGGCATCTTATTTAAATTTAAACAACTAATTTACTGAGATTCAGCTGCAACTTAACCTCGAGAACAGCAGAGAAGCAATCCTAACAGCCCTGAGCATAGATGCTGACAGAGTTGGCCCAGTTACAAGGCCTAGTTTTTACTGAAGCTTCACGCTCTAAAATCAGTGAGTCAGGAAATATCTCACAACTGCTGTTAATGTGCGAGGATCTTGAATAAGTAAACAGCAGGAGGAGGCGACTTGTGACACAGTGATTCTGGTCTGCTGAACAGATTGTTCGTTACTCAACGATGTAAAAGCAGCCCACATCACATCTTATTAATTCCATGATTAGTTCCTCAATTCAGGCTGTCATGGGTTTAATGTCTCAGCAGTAAGCTGGAAAATTATTGTCTAGACGTTGTCAATAATTTAAAGTCTTTCTCGAGCAATTGTTTTGTTTTGACAAATAATACAAAAACAAAAATCATCTCTTCATAGTTTCAGTTAATAAAATAAGGGTTTATTCTAATGGAATGGATGGAGCAGTCAAAATTCAGTATAAATATTTTACTTCTCTCTAACTTGTCTTATGAGTGTTTGAGAGTTTCAGTGCACGTAAACAACACTTCCCAAAAAGAGGGCAACAAATATTAACATTATTAATCTGATCTGACTTATTGTAGGGAACATGGTAATAACAATGCAATTACTTACTTTATTTAATTGCATTAGATTTGTGTACTTTTTAAAGGAAGGTATAGACTAATAGGGATTTAGTTTTGTTTTGTATTACATGTAAAAATATTAGGTAATTTGTGACTTGTTTTTCACTACTTTTTTTATTCTTATTCTTTAGTTTGGGTGTGCACTGGCTTGACTTACATTGGCCACACGCGTCCAGATAAATCCAGAGACTAGTTACTTTTTTTGGAGATCTCAGTTTTGTTTTCTTTGGCAGCACCTATGGCAATAAGCAGTAATTGCAGGCATATTCTTTTGGGATCTCATTAACGTCTTACTGCTGGGCGATGGAAACTCATCACTGACTATGCACCATTTTTATCAGGACTGTCACCACGGACACCCTGTTTCTATTGTGGAAATCTTTCAACAGTGGCCCACAGGCTCAATCGCCATTGTGATACCTCATTCGGTGTTACATGGTGACTTAACAGAAAGTTATTTAGATGAAAATCTTTGAGCGTATTATTTTAAAGACACTTTCATTCGCATTTAATCACATAAATGTCTTTGTTATCTGAACCACAAGTCTGACTGCTATCCATCTTGGTTTTCTCAAGCAACATGGGAATCAGGGTTGGCCCTCCACTAGTCCAAAAATACTAGGTACAAGGTACTCCATCTGAATGCCAGAAGAAGAAGAATTTCTGCACTTTTGCATCTTAAGCCCTTTTTTAGATAGGAATTGTGCAAATTTGCAGGAAAGCCCAATCAGTCTTCTTTCAGCATTGGCAATATAAAAACAAATTCAGGGAGTGCGGCAAAATGCCGCCTGCCTACTTTTGTTTATACAGCATGCGCCTTTTTGGGGGCAATGGGGGGCGTGAGCAAGTAACAAAACGTGTAGCTCAGCGTGTGACCTAAACATTACGATTCTCGTAAGTTGGCCCGTTCTTCACCTTCCCCGTCATCTGATGGTTAATGGCCTCTTCGTTTGCGAGGGCAATGAGGTGCACAATTCCTTGTCTCCCCAGTTGCTCATCTTTACAGTGTCTGTCAGGTTTGCGTTTCCCTCTTGCCACTAGCTGCTCGCTAATTCCTGCTATCAGCTGTTTCCTTTTTATCCACTGCCAGTGGGTCACAGGTGCGGCGTCATCAACAGCTCCTCCCACAAGTTATCAACAGCCCCTCCCGTTGCGGAAGGCCACCTCGGTCTGTTTAAACGTAAAGGGTTTTGCCAATATGTCTACCCTACGAGGCGGAAAATTGGGCACCTCAGATCAACTCGCCAAAATGCTCGCAGCTTGCCGGCAAAACGGCCCAACATTCGCGGAAAATCTGGCAGTGTAAAAGGGGCTTTAGTTACAATAATAAGTGAAGCATCTGTGATGGGACCAAACAGCAACCTCCAGAAATGAAAAATTAGGTAAACAGGATGTGCCAAAAACTGCAGTTCCATGAATGACCACTTGAGGCTGGTTCAAAAAGTTCAAATATGGTTATTTCTGGCTCCAAAACACAAGATGGTGATGGCTGAAATGCCAAACTCCAGTCCACAAACCAATGGGTGACGTCATGGTAGCTATGTCCATTATTTTATACAATCTATGGATTGGATGCCAACAACAGAAAAGTCAGATGAGGTACATGTCCACTCACCACACAGACCTCCACACATTTACTGTCCACTTCTCCACATACATAGCAGTTTCTGCATTTGCCTTGAATGCTGGCACTTCACGCACACATGAACCTGACCTGCAAATTGCTCAATATGAACACAATACTGGGATGCTGGGCTGGACTTCTATACCTTTTTTGCTATGGCTGACTCAGGTGTATTTTTCTTTTACATATTGTAAGTTTCTGTGGGCTTTGCAGAGTTGAGGGGGCCTGGAATTGCTCACTTAGACACACACACACACACACACACACACACACACACACACACACACACAATACATGGGCAGACTCTGTAAATGGATTTATGCACAGTATTAAAAAGCTAATAAGTCAGACAAAGCTGTACACCAGTGCACACGGCTGAACAAAGGGACTCACTTGAATGGGCTAATATTCAATCATTTCCTGCCATTTTGATAAGTTTGGAAAACACTGCTGTAATAGCCTTTTCAACATATTTCTTCACACCGTTTGCACAAGCAATCTCTGGAATTAATAGAGTAACAGGCACAGCTGTTCCTTCTTGCTTTTCTGGTTGGGCATCATAGAGAAAACCTGCAAACATCATTTTTCACAATGACTTATACTTTCACCTCGGAAAGGTGCTTTCAGTTTGAAAAACAAAAATATACAATAACCTTATCAAAACCAACTTAAATATACAGACGTCTTTTGTCCCGAGTGAAATGGAATGGTGTCATTCCATTTTCATTTGAAAGAAAAAAAAATACAGAGAGCAACATTTCAAAAGCACAGATGGAAAAATAAACAAATGTCAAAGAATGATGTATAATTTGAACAGCACACATAATACCTTTACTTTCACAACAGCCATAGATTTTTCCAGTTCTTTCTGATGTTTCTCAGACCTGGAAGTGTGACAATACATTTAGAGAACTCTCCACCAAAGCTGCACAATCCAAATCTGTTTTTGTAGAGTACTTAAATGGTGTGCAGGAACATTGATGCTTTGTGTGACTTGTGCAAATTGCAAAGTGAGTGACAGTCATGACCTCTGACTTTTGGACAGTAAACAAATATATCATGTTGCTATAGCACTGCTTTAAACAAAATGCCATCAATATTCTTAAAAGGCATTTTATCAAGTTTGTCATTCCAATGATAAAGAATACAGCTGAAATTAAATATTGTGTCTGTCAGGTCCACAGCAGTGACGAAAACTATAAGGACAATTTTTCATCAGCAACCTTTTTTCCTTTTTTTCCATGACGAACACGAGATGATGACGATCTAATAGTAGATCTTGATAAAAGAAAAAAACAAAAAAAACGTAAGATGGAATCTTTGTTTAATTTTTTATTGAGATGAGACATGATAAAAATGACAGTGGTGGACTATCAGACATTGAAAGCCAGCACTGAGCGACAGGCTGGTAAACTCCGTAAAAAGTCTGTGCTAGGATGTTTTGCTAGCCAGCAAAAACACTTACACCGGAGCAGTGTCAGTCGTTGGTGTGAGTTGCGAGCTGTAATTCAGCAGTAAATAATCAGCCATGTGTGTCTAACCATGGACGGTGGACATGTTTACTGGATTTGTCGAATCTGTTAGATACAGCGGTGGCTGTTAGCAGTTAGCTCTGCTTGTTAGCGGCTGAATGGCAGTGGAGCAAGCGGCCACCGGCCATATTTCACATCTGTTGATCTCCACAAGACTATGTAACTGTGCTGTACTGTATGTACCAGATTTGATGGTACATCATGAAAGGTTGAGCATGAACTTTAAAATCTTTGAAGTCTTTTCTTGGCAGATATGGGCGTGGCCTATTTTGCTACAGGAATATTACAGGAAATGCTGAAAAAATGCTTTCATGTGTCAGGATTCAGGAGTTATGAAACAAAATATGACATGCTTTCTTCAGTTTTAACACAATAAAAGCATAGCAATTGTCACCGAGATGTAACTGTATTTGTGCCATGCTGACAAATAAAGAAACCAAAAAACAATCTCCTCGGCAAATTCCCAAATTTAGGCTTTAATTTGGTAGATGTGGTACATTCACTCTCCCTGTGCTGTTAAGAGTTATTATCCCCCTGTAATGACCTTCACATATTCCACTAATCCTGCATTGGCACAAGTTCAATCCATAATTCTTTGTGCTCATCTAAGAAAAGACTCAAAATGGTCTCAGATTGATTATTCCTTTTTTTGCAATTAAAGTGAGGGACCTGCGGGGGGGACATGAGTCGAGTGAACTGATGAAAAAAAGCGCCTTCACAGGTCTGATTGTGAAAACTAATGCTGCCAGTAATCATTTCTCAATATCAGACCCATCAAAGTCTCTGTGTTATCTTCATTGGCCTATGATGTAATCACTTTCTTCTTTGTGCTCTCAGGCTGATGAATTGGGCTGTCACTAAAAGGGGAGCCATGCAGCGACGACTACAGAAGGAAGCCAAAGGAATTGAAATTTTAACAGTTCAGCCCCAAGGTTACTGAATATTTCTGTAAGGGATACAGCGCAGATCATTGCTTTTTAACTTGGCATCCATGACAAAACAAGGGGCACAACAGATGAATATTTGAGAATAGTGTACAACCAGTGTCCTACAACCTAAATGATGCATTAGGTCATATATTGCATTTCTAATGCATAAATTCTGGACTGAGATTACAATTGCTTGTATTTACTTTCACAGTTTTGGTAGCTAACGCAAATGTATACACCAGAGACTGAGTTAGATTAACTTCACTGGGGAAAATATGGATAGCAGATGAGTAGAAAACAGGAAGGCAGCAGCGACAGACAAACGAACTCATACAATTCCATGGAAAGCAGAAGGGAAAAGCCCTCTATATAGACTCTGCAGAGACTAACGGGCTGATGAGGGACAGCTGGTGAGGCAGGCAGCAGGGCACATTGCTGATGGGGAAATCAGCACCAGGTGAGCTACATACCATTTTCTTTTTCCTTAATGTTGTCTGAAATGTGCATTGTGCATTGTACTGATTTGGTACTGTGTTGTAAGCCCATGCAGGCTGGGCATAATTGTTTGCATGACACAACTAAGAATTAATCCATTCATTCAGTATGCAGCACTAAAAGTGTTTCGTAATCTTTATAGCACACTGTTAACAGAAATGTTTGTAATTGATATACAAGAAATGAATGCACATTTAGTGTTATCAGGAAACAGTGCAATATATATGCTGAAGATTGTAGCAATATAGCTGATAATTAAAGGGACAGTTTACCCTCAAATAAACAATACATATTTTACCTCTTACCTGTGGTGCTGTTTATCAGTCTAGTTTGTTTTGGTGTGAGTTACCTTGTATTTAAGCTATCGGTCGTAGAGATGCCTGCCTTCTTTTGAGTTCAGTGGAACTTGATGGCACTCGGCTTGTGGTGCTCAAAACTCAACAGCAATGTCTTTTTCCAGAAATCATGACTCGCTTACTCAAGATAATCCACAAACCTTGTTGTGAGCAGTTTGATGTCGGACATACTTTCTTTCCACTTAGCTACACCTGCTAACAGTATCACCACGCAGAAGGAAACATGCATCTACTCATGGATGGGACATCTCTAGGGCTGATAGCTCCAAAACTCAGCTCACACCAAAACAATCTAGACTGCAACAGCACTACACATAAAAGGGAAATACGTATATTTAATTTTAAGGTGAACTGCCCCTTGGAGCTGCTACTGTTTAATAAAGAGCAGATCACGTGCTGAACTGCTGTCCTAGCTACTGTCAGTTTTCTCTCTACTGTTTGTCTTTCCCCTGGCATTTTGTTTGCACACCATTTTGGTCAATAAAAAGTTACGGATGTGAAGAGAAAAAAGTTCTGCATGTTTGTTAGGTCGCTTAGTTCAGCTGCTAACGGGACAATAGGTTCACTTATTTAATTCTAAAGACGGGTGTCTTTGACTCATCGACTCCTCATAACTGTCTGCAAACTATTGTTCTGTTGTGTGAAAGTGTATACCCCAACAGATGAGGATAAATAAAATTAAATGCAATGCAGCTTCCTTAATTTTTGACTTTTCGGCTATTTGTGCCATCAAATGTATACATACACTCCAATCCAGCTTTGAAATTGTATGTACAGGTAGTCTGGTCCATTATGGTAGACTTAGCCATAGTAAGGGCACTCCTGACAGGAGGAAAGTTTTTGAGAAGAGGGAAGGACACCTGAGAGACAGAGAGCACTGGGGGTCCTGGAGGAGATAGACAGAGCCACGGGGAAGACAAAGAACCAGACAGCACGGCTTCGCCAAAACCAAACAGCCCGGGAGCTGCAGAAATGAACAATCTGGACATGCAGGGAGAGGCAGTGCGCGAGAGGAACGAAAAACTTGAAACTCCAGTGACAGAAAAAGAGTTTTGGGCTTTTTTCTTATTTATTGTTAATGTATGTTTTATAATTAAAATGAGTGCAATGGGTCTTTGGGGAAACATCAAAATTACCCCTTGATTGACAGCAGCTGGCAGGCTGTGAGAGTGCTGGTGTTAGACAGTAGTAGACCAAAAGAGACAGAAGAGGAGAAAGTAAACAGACTTGGGCTTAAGACTATATGTAGCCAATTGGAGAGTAAGGACCACACAACCATCAAACCACACCAAGGTGGTGTTTGCAGTTAAGTTTACATGCTGTTAAATGTGCTGCAGCTGAGCAGCTAATTATCTATAGCCAGCAGTTTCCCTTTTCTTAGTGAATGTTTGTTTGGTCACTTGTTCAACATTCTAAGGTGCAGGACAAGATGTGTGTTCATGTTTGTAAGTTAGATAAGAAAGAGAAGCAAAAAAAGTTAAATCTGTAGCTCCTGTGTTGTGTAGCAGGCTGCTGTCTGGCTCAGTGTGACCACCTGCTCTGCCTTCAGTACTACAGCCCATCCAATCTTGCATAAAGCATCAACCATCAGATAAACGAAATCTTGAATTTAAGGGATGAGTGAGTAAATCATTATCTATCTGTTTAACCAACTACATTGACCCTTCGCCAAGCCCCGCCCCTTTGTGACGGTACGACAAGCTATCAGAGTAAGCATGGAGCCCACACTGTAACTAACTGCACTCCCTGAAGAAATATTATCATATTTTTGGAGAAATGAACAAGTGATTCCAGAGAGAAGCAGACAGAGGGGTCTACAGTCTGTGTTTGAAGGATATATCCAGGATGTCAAACTGACTCAGCAGCAACAACAGGTTAAAAAGACAAAGATAGTCAGAAGCTAAAGCCGAACTATAGGCTACAGATCACAGTGTAAAAGTGAACCACCACATCACTGCTGATCGCCACACAAGACAATGAATATAAAGGGAAACTTTGCTGATATTGAACCAGCTGTGTGGCATCGCAGTGTGTGCAGATGCAGGACCTCTACCACCGGACGGCAGGGATCTCCGGGCGAAGCTTAATACTGTTCATCTGCACACACTGTGATGACACAGAGCTGGTTGAATATCAGCAAAGTTTCCCTGCTTCCCTTCACTGGTTCCTGTACAGCAGGGTCGGTCTTTGTTTCACTGTCATAATCATTAAAAAGCAAAAGCTGCATGTGTATACATTCAGTAGGCTATATCTTCAGTAGCTAGCACTTTTCAGGGTTTGATTTTGGAACAGGGAAGAAACGTATCTTTTTCCAACCTCTCCAGGTAACGAGTATCATTAATACACGACGTGCCCCAGGCACAACATTTAGCTCCAAATCCACAACACCAGCCTGAAAATGAAGGAAATCTGGAACGATTACATTAGAGTCAATGGAGCACAGCTGTGTTTTTGTTGGACCCTGGTCTGAGCCGGCCCGATGCTACATTATGATGAGCCAATCTGCGTCCGAGGGGCGGGACTTAGCAAAGGGTCAGTTATCTGTATCCATACTGGAATGGGTGGAGTTTTAACTAGAAGTGTGTGTAACTTAAACGAAAGTGAGTGGTACTTATCTGGAATTTGTTTTTGGAAGCCTGAAATTGATAATGGTTGATCAGAAGTTGCTATATTTATTACTTATGCGACAATTATTGGCAGAACAGCTTCAAAATTGAGCTTCAGAAAATTTTTGATCACAATAGTAAGATAATTGACCTATGGCTAAGCCACGCCCCCCTCCATTCACTTGGACAAACTATCAACATTCAGTGACCGGGCGCTATGGCAGGTGTCACAGTACACGGCATTTCGCAGGAGACAATTGATGATTTTTGGGGACATAACGATCAGATGTCATTGAGAAGTAACCAAAAGGGCCTAAACTACACATTGGAGGGATATATTCATCATTTTATTGTTGAGAAGGACAGTGAAAAGCTTAAATTACAAGCCAAAATTTACAGGTCACAGTGTACGCTTGTGAACCGCATCTCGTTGCCGTCACCATCAAAGACAACAAGTTAAAGTGCCACTGAAGTTAAGGTTTTTGGCTCAGAATATGAGAAAAGGATAACAGCCTTTTTACCATCTTTACCAAGAGTGTCTCTCCGTTAGTTTGGTGCTACAGTATTTACACTGAATCATTCAGCATAACGTTTGCCAACCTTTGTTATCTCTGCCATTACAGATAAGTTAATGAAGCTAAGCTCCAGAAGTTAACGTTAGCTTAACTAGAGCCCTTTGGACAACAGCTAACAATGATGTACGATCACCAAAGTACAAAACTAGAACAAAACAGGCTAATGAACTCCCAGCAAACAAGGTGACATGATGAACAACGCAGCTAGGAGCTAACGTTAGGCTAACTTTAGCTAACGTTAGCTAGAGATGTTAAAGATAACTTTATATTTCTTTCCAGCAAAGTGACAATATGTTGCCTCAAACACAATGTTGACTTACCTTAGAACAGATGTAGACATCATTGTTAATCTTATTCACGTTGAGTTGATGTTGTGGTCTAACGTTACCACACAACTTTATCCAAGGAGACACTTTTCTCGGTTGAGATGAGGTTTAAAGGGTAAAAAACACACCTTGTCACCCAGCCTCTCAGGATACCTTGTGTCAGAGTTGCATGTACCCCATGCACACCATTTGACCATTTTTAAACTTCAAATCTCAGAAAAAGCTCATAAAACCGAACAAAACTGACTTTCTGTAATGCATTTCAATGGACGTCCAGGCAGAGAATGTCCGAGTGTATGGGAATGGCTATATGCACTGTGATTGGCTCATCGCGTTTGAGGGCGGGACTTAGCCATAGGTCAATTATTTAGTACGCATATTGACACATTTTACCCTGATGATACTTGTGCTTGTTAAAGGTGCATTATCCTCATGGGATACCTGTTTCATCCAAGTATTTGGCTCAACGCCTATTAAATTTCTGGCTTTTGGTTTCCGATTTACAGAGTAAATATATATGCTGTGGCAGACAAAAAAAAGCTAATTCATTTCATTTACTTTTTTCTGTGATATTTATCTATTTTTTTAGCCAGAGAGTGCAACAATTTAGCTGATTCTGTCACCTATAAATTCATTAGCAACCATCTTTGAAATCATGTTTCCCTTTATAAAAGGTCTTTTTACCAATAGAATGATATAAAGATCTGGTTTTAGAAACAATGGAGAAAAAAAAGCATTTTCTGCAAATCCGAATGCACAGTATGCAGTATCATTGTGGCTGAGATGCTACAGTGAATGTAGACATCAGTGCAGTTTACCACGGGCAGGTCTGATGCCTCTGGGCATTTTCTTGGCCTGCAGTGTGAGTTTCAGCAGCCTGGTATTTGGTAAAAATAACAGTCTCTCATGTTTTCTTCTGGTTGCAACAACACAAACAAAATGTGAGAGATAGTTTGTATGCTAAATTATGTAAAAACAATTCTAGCAAGTGACATTATTTTTGCTAACTAATGTGCCAAGACATCCCATTGTTTTTTATTGCTGTAATGATGTGCGTCATTTAGTGGTAAGGGTGTATTTCTTGCCAACAGAAGACAAATTGACCCAATTGTTACACAAATCATTTTGTTTTCCAAGTTATCCTGGCGTGTTCACAATTTGGCCAGTCGCCAAATGGATGCCTAAAATTACTCAACATTAGCACAAGCATTTATTTTAGTTCACTGTTTTGTATTTAATATTACAATAATGCTGTAGACATATTTCTAAGACCCTTATGCTTTTGCTTAATATTTTGTGTCTTGTAAGAGGAACTCCCTCCCTGTGAATCTTTTCAGATTTCCTTCATATTTTGTTTTGAGAAGTTGCCTGAATTCTGAATGCCACAAATAACCCCGATGACCTGTTAAACTGGAGGCCAGTGAATATAATCTAAGCAGTCCATTCAATTACGTTTCCTCCACAGCCTACGCTACTGTTAAGAACTTCGGAGTCTTCTGCCACAAAAGCTCTTCAGATGCAGTCAGATGGCTGGGAGAACTACTCCACAATTCTGAATGGTCTCTCATGCTTTCAGGTTGCAGGATGTCCTTTACAAATATGCTACTTTTTATGAAGGGTTTGCAATAAAAGTCATGATTTGTACATCTATGGAGATATATTTGTGTCTTTATTACATGTGAGAAAATAAATGATATGAGAGGGAAAAAAATGTTTGAGAGAAAAAGTTTTCACACTGATAGCAAAAAAATAATAATATTTGAGACTAAAAAAGTTTAACGCAGCACATCTATGCCAGTGAATCCACCATGGTGGATTAATGATTCAGTTGAATTCGACTCCCAAGACGATCCTCACCTAGCTGTCAATTCGATTGAGACTGGCCAATAGGAACGTGGCCCCGCCCATGACGTTATTTTCACAGTGAGAGCAAAATCCTGACACAAGAGCAAAGACTTTGAGAGAGAGAAGAAAAATGTTTTGAGAGAAACATTTTTTTTTTGAGAGAGAGAAAATGTTTTCACACTGATAGCAAAAAATATTATTTGAGAGTAAAAAAAAGGTTTTTGAGGGAGTTTTTTTTCTTGCAAATCATTTTTTAAATCTCAAATTATTTTTTTTTATATTCTATGACAAAATACTTTCTCTCAAAACTTGTTTTAGTCTCAAATATTCTTATTTCTTGCTATCAGTGTGAAAACTTTTTCTCTCAAATATTTTTTTTTCTCTCAAACATTTTTTTTCCCTCTCATATCATTTATTTTCTCGCCTGTAATAAAGACACAAGTATATCTCCACATACATCGAGAACAAAATGTTGTACAATGATTAAACAAGACTGACAACCTAAAGGGCAGAACGGGACAAGGACACCTCTGAGCAACAGACTGCAAGAAGAAAAGAAGAAATCTCTAATCTTTGGTAAAAGAAGCTGGAAGCTAAGCATTAAAATATGTGTAAGTTTAAATAGGAAGGGAGTCCTGTTAAAGTGTGAACATGTTTTCAAGCAAAGCTCTTCTACAAACTTCAGCATGGAAATAGAAGGTTAACTTCGGGTTAGCACTAATGGAATGGATCAGAGAATATCAGATAAAAATACTATTGACTGAGAAATTTAGTTTGAGCTGTTTCCACCGAGCAGTATGGTACGGTACAGTTCAGTGTGGTGCGCTTTTTTACTGTTTCCACTGTGAAAAGTTGTGGATAGTACCATGAAACCATCCCCATGTTTGGTCCCCCCTCTGTTGGGGTACCTAGCACACAGATCTGGTACTAAAAGGTGGAGCTGTGAACACTGCAGTCTGTTGATTGGTCAATAGAGGACGGTCACTCTGCTCAGGGCTGAGTTGTGGCTGGTTTTGAGGCTCATGTAACCACCGTTCATACCGTGGAGTTTTATTAGTAGACTGTAACTATGAAATGAAAGGATGTTTTGCTGCGTCTTGCAGTCGGAGAAAAAAATAACTTAGTTCAATGGGCCGACTGCCGGCAACTTTTAAGGTGGAACATTTACTTGTAATGTTACTCAGTGCATGAGTATGAGTTTTTTTTTTGTTTTTTTTTAAGATATTTGTAGGGCATTTTTTGCTTTTAATTGATAGGATAGTAAAGTGTGAAGGGGGGAGAGAGAGAGGGAGGCAGAGACATGCAGCAAAGGGCCACAGGCTGGAGTTGAACCTGGGCCGCTGCGGCAACAGCCTCGTACATGGGGCGCCTGCTCTGCCACTAAGCCACCGACGCCCCTATGCATGAGTACGAGTTGACGACATGAATCCATCAGCACACCTTAAATTTCACTGACAACTTTGACCATTACTTTAGTTTTTGTCTGACATAGACTTTTAGTAATGAGTGGATCTTTGAGTGTTTATATATATTAATTTTGGCCAGGTTATGTGAACTGTGTATATTCTAATCCTCACTTGGAGAAAAAAAAGCTTTGCAGAGCGTTCTTCCTGTCGACTCCAGCAACACTAAACCCCTGAACTTGCCTGAGAAGGACTAAATGCACAAACCTGCTATTTATAAATATCCCATGGAGAGAGACTCTCACTGCAGCCTGTTCAATTTGTTCTGAAAATGTCAGCGTGCAGCCTCGTTCTGTGAACGATAAACGAGGTGCAGACTTCCATCTGTGTCACCGCTAATGAGGAAATACAGTGAGTGCTGGACAGAGCAGTGAGTGGCAACAACCCTGCCCATATTTAAGAGGACTGTTTGCGTTGGAAATGCTACTTTTGGTTCCAAAGGTACCATACTGAAAGTGTTTGGTGGAAACGGGGCTTAAGTAGCCCAAAGAAAAGCCAGGTTCCCGAAAATATTTAGTGCAAGGGTCTCTTCCCCATTTCTTGACTGTATAACAAATTAGAAGCGTATTTCCACGAGAGGGGGTTACAACAGTATTCTCCCCTGTCATGGAACACTATGGATACATCAACAACACAGAAGTTTCAAATCATTTCATTATTCTTTCTTGGGGTCCCAGTAATGCTGATTTTAAAGCTGTGAAAACAGTCTTTATTGAATACAAGAAGAAAAAAAAACATTAAAACAGTTGATTCCAAACTTTTAAACAGCAGTGTATTTGGCAAAAACCACTCAGTAGTACCTTAATGTTACTTTTTGGAGACAGAGTTGTGAGGCTATGGGTTTAAAGACTACAGAAACAAACACAACACAAGCAAAACAACTCATGGCTTGCTGAAATTCCACCCTCATGTCTGAGTCACAGAGCACAGCTCCACTGCTGGAGCCACGATCCCCTCAGGGCACATAGTAAGTACACAGAAACAACTAATGGAAACGTAGAAACTTTTCTGTGCAGGGGTCAATCTAAATCAAGACGGCAATGAATGCACACAAGTCGGAGGCAGGGCCGGAGGTGATTTCAGGGGTTGCAAAGGCCACAAAACGACAATAATGTGTCGCAAAACAGCCACATAATGTCACAGAACGACTTCAACGAGGCACAAAACAACAACAAAGTGAAGCAAATGTGCCAAAAATGGATGCAAAATGAGCACACGCAGATGCAAATGGACCATAGAGTGACACAAAGTTACCACAAAGTGATATAAAGCAGCCACAGGAAGACTACAAGGTGACAAAAACTCAATATAGCACTTTGTAATTTTTTTGTGTCTCGTTCAGTCTGGTGTCTTGCGATAGGATGGGTGGGTGCCTTTTACAAATCTGTGCTCCCAGGGGCCATTGTCCCATTATCTGTCATTGGCTCATGGCTATTTGGAGTTACAAATGCCTCGTTTCTGCTACATGGTTCAGCTCGACTCGATTCGACTCCATGTGGCTCGACTCACTTTTGGTAACAGGTCCTTTTCTCCTTTTTGTTTTAAACTGTGGATATTACTCGCTCAGTGTAGGTGGAACGCTTAGCTATCGCCATAGCTACATCACATAGAACTGAAGTGACATCACCTCCAACGTGACACTAACTGAATCCTTTCATTTTCAGACAAACAGAGGAAAGTCTGCACTTCACCGCCATTTTTTAAAATCTGGGTTGAGTGAATAAAAAATTGCTATTGACGGTAGCTTGGCTATTAATTTAAAAATGGCAGGTTTGTGCAAGATGTGACGATTCTCTCCGACCGATCAGTGGTCTGTGGTGTTCTAACTCCACCTTCTACGGTTGGCTCAGTGCGCTTGGAGCTTCAACCGAGGTGGTACCAAAAAAAGTACCAGGTACATTCCACATCCACAACTTTTACTAATGGAAAACCAAAAGGTAATTTGTGTAGTTCCATACCATGAACACCATATTTTATATCAATGGATACTCCTCCTTTTTGGTCCAACATACTGACCAACACATTTGCAGAGCCAAAATGTTATATTTCTACAGATGCAGGCCCAGGAAGAGCACCCAGCAACTGTTTCAATATTTCAGTTTCATTAATTACCGTACCTGTCAGTATAATTTGCCTGCTGAGATAGGACATAGCTGAATGGGAAAATTTGTCAGATCGCCTACTGTACGGTGTCATCAACTCAGTCAAAGCTGCTACTCAATCAATGTCATTGTTGTTTACTGTTCTGCTGCATTGCGTCTCACTTACATGCAGTGCTCCATCCTGCCAGACTAATCTCACTGATATAATATCATAGCTACTGAGACCTTTTTTACTTTTAACTTTCTTTATCACAGGTCAGTGCTGTGCTTTATTAACTTTCTAACAACATAACACAGTCTTCACATGTGGTTGCTGACATGTAGGTTACAATTCCAAGTGCCAGTGCCAGTTTAAACTGCAAAAAAAAACAAGAATACAACTGTCTACAAAATACAGCATTAGAAAGTTTTCTTGGGTGTTAAATAGAGCAAGTATGAGAAAGTATGCTTGATTGAGGCAGCGGGTGATTTACTTTCCTGAAATTTACTCAAAGTTCTGTGTTGATCCTCAACAGAACATCTGCTAAAAGGTCAGATTAATCTCTGCAGCAGTGTCAAAGCTGAATTGCTTGTGTTAGCGACTACCTGTTAACGATCAAGCTTTTTATTTGATTTTATGATGAGGGGTATTCATACTGCATTTCTGTTCACCATCAAGAATATGTTATGTATTTTCCTGTTAAGGGATTCTAACGGACATTTGCCGATCAGAAACAAGTATTTTCTGTGATGATTGTATAGAGCAAGAACTCTCTGGTTCATATCGCCCTGGCTTTGTGTATCTAAAGGTCTAAATCAGTGGTTCCTTCCTGGGCCAGCCTCCTTAATCATAAGGTCAACGTCCATGCAGTTTAATATATTCATTGTCATACTTGCGTTTGGCCATATTGTCAAGCTAGTTTGCAGTCTCTGTCAAGTAGCTATCGGATAGACAGTGGGCCTGTCCCATTTCTACCCCTTAAATCCTCCACTTGGTATTGAGTGCCCTCGTTTGCGAGATAACCCTTGATGAGGGAAGTGAGAAATATTAGGGTAGAGATCTTTCCCTAAGAAATTTCATCTTCCACTTCGTTGGAAGTGTGGGTCGGGGCTCCCTTGGAATCTAGGACAGGTTTTAAGTGTTGGAGGGCTCCCTTGGAATCTAGGACAGGTTTTAAGTGTTGGAAACCACTTCTACTACCTCAATTCTGTTCTGGGACACCACTAGCCTAAACGTGAACGTGCACAACCAAGTGCAAGTGGGTATCTCTAGGGGAAGTGTGGGTATTGGGACAGGCCCTACAGCTGGAAAAGGCACTTCAAAGTAAAACCTCCGTGCTGGAAATTCACAGTACTTGACACATTCTTGAGTCACTTGTGGTGACTGGACTAGAATGGACTTGTGACCTACTTCTGGACCGTGACCCACCAGTTGGGAACCACTGGTCCATTCCCGGAACCCATTGGCTGTATTCGGCATCTGACTTCTGGTAGACGGCGATACAGCCTCTGGGGGCAGACCCCTGATTTTTTGGCATTCCGGTTTGATTTGGGCGGAGGAGGCGAATTTCCGTTTCCGACTTCTGTTTATATATAAGTAAATATGCTGAACCATTGCAATGGATTAAGAGTTTGCAGTGATGCCAATTATGTTCCGCCTCGTTAGTTCACCGCATGGACCGTTTAACCTGGCAACAACTGCAGCCGNGGCGAATTTCCGTTTCCGACTTCTGTTTATATATAAGTAAATATGCTGAACCATTGCAATGGATTCAGAGTTTGCAGTGATGCCAATTATGTTCCGCCTCGTTAGTTCACCGCATGGACCATTTAACCTGGCAACAACTGCAGCCAGCTCAAACGTGATTGGTCAATATCACACGGACTACAAACGGCCTACAACCGGAAAAAGGGGCTCTTCCGCTCTTCTTCCAGAGGCAAGATCTCCGGGGTTTGCCCACAGACTCTACATTCACTGAATGTAGAGTCTGTAGAGAGACTACCACCGGTCTAAGTAACAGTTTGTCTACTAACTAACTACTGTCACAGTACCTGATGACCTGATCCTACACCTCTGTCAGTGCAGCAAAACCCAAAAGAGCATCTGCACGACTTAAACTGAGCATCAATAGTAATTTAAATTTGATTCAATTTAAATACATTATGTAAAAAAAATCTGTGCATATATAGTTTATGTTAGGCATTACAGTAGTCCCCAAGGGACACTGCCATTATACCAGCCAGTTTAATTGAAAAGATAATGGGACAATTAACTTTCAGTTAATAAATGAGTTAATAAAGTACCAGACCAGGACCTGATCATTGCTTTTCCCATAACTGAAAATAGCTGAATAAAATACAAAGTCTTCCAGTAACACAGAAACAAAACTATTCTTAATACAATATTTAGCAGCATTCTCAACTTATTTGTAGGTGCTTTCAAGAGCACAGTCTCTTGTGTTGTAATATCTGATGCCTGTGCACAGGGAGAAGCAAAATTGAGGCTACTCGGTTCTATAATTCAAAGAAAAACAGAATGTTTTTAATAAGATCCCCATTATGCCGAGGAGGGGAGCTTCTCTGCTGCTTTTTCAGACTCCATGTATCATTTTCTACCTAAAGAATCCTTTGAGCTGACATCTGTGAGCTGGGTTGGACCTCAACTACTGGTTATTTGAAATAATACGGGTGGATATCAATGGACAATGTAATGTGTAATATATGTAATTATATGCAGGGAACATCTGACATCATACAATTGAATGTTTCATGTTCTCTATAGTCCTTAGATTTTAAATGAAAGTATGTTTGAAGTCTCAGCTTGTTCTCGCCATGTCTCTGTGAAGACCTTTCCAGGCCAGGGCAGCTCACATTTACCTTCTGATTTCAAGCTGTGCTTCATGCTTCATTGTATTTCCTGTCTCCCCGCTGTCTGATAAGATGCAAGTTCATCTCGTGTTTTCCTCCTTAGAAAACTACACAGAATGGATTCTGTCACAGCGAGTGCTGACTTCATTTTTCAGAGTAGAGTAGTCAACAGCTCAAGGATGATGGCACTAACAAGTGCCTGAGCTGTTGTTTATCACTGCTATCCACGTACCTCTACATAATCACAATGTAATTGTATTGGTGCAACAATTGCACTGCTAGTTAATACTTTCCACAGTGCGTTTAAGATTTGTAGTGTTCAGGCTTTGGGGGACAACTCTGAAGAATGTTGCTGTCCTGCAGCTGTTGTACCATCTCCGAGACACTAATTGCACCCATTTTCCCTGGACATGTTCCCATTGCTGTCTCCTCAGATAGAGCAGTGTTGTGTTTCTCTTTGGCCTAAGACGGATTCTCGGGTGAAGGCATAGTTAGGGTGAGGGATGAGAGAAAAAGGAACACAGTGAGGGAGGGGGAAAAAAGACAGGGGAGAACGACGAAAAATCCGCAGAAAAATGGGGAGCGGAGATAAACAGATCCTTCAAATCTTTAAAATTAGTGTCACTGTAATGAGGACAAGTCGCAAACTGGTTTCCAACTTGCTATTTCTGGCAGTTGGCCATGAAAGTGTCCCGACACTGCAGCTACAGAAAATTTGAAATGATGTGCACTTCAAGTACCACATCAAAAACGAAAAGTTTAGTTTAAATCCAGCAGATGGCATAACTATAACAAGCAAGTTGAGTCTTGTGCCAATAATGCTTGTACTAAGTCATAAATTATTATAATCCCTGAGAATCTGGGCTCAAGATGAAACAATATTCATTTTCCTTCTTCTCTGCAACTCTGACTTTTAAGCCCATCCAGGTAACACTTCATTTGGATAGCCTGCCTACAGTTAGAGTACAGAGTATTTTTAATATTCTAACAGCTTATTGGTCAAGATTAAACAATTCAGCGGTTTCTCTCTGTATGTAGATGTTGAACTATGCAGTATATGTGACAATTCACTGCATATTCTCAGAATAATTTAGTTGAACTTGAACTTTTCACCAAAAGGTTGCTGCAAAGGCTGTATGAAAGGTTCAAGTTTATCTAAATAATTCTGAGAATATGTAGGTATGCTCATGAATTGTCATACTGTATAGTAGGGCTGCCCCCTAATAGCTGACCAAACATTAGTCACCAGAAAGGTCATTAGTCGGCAAGATTTCATTAGTCGCTTAGTCGCAGAAAAAAACAAACAAACAAACAAAAAAAAAAGTTAAGCTGTGCCTTGTCAAAATAAATCAAACCTTATGTGAGAATTTAATTTGAAAGGACAGACACAGGAAGAGGCCAGCAGTCAGACAGGAGTCAGGTTACAAACCAATCATAGCTGACAGATATCTTTCCCTTCTTCTGTAAATATTCAGNAAAAAGTTAAGCTGTGCCTTGTCAAAATAAATCAAACCTTATGTGAGAATTTAATTTGAAAGGACAGACACAGGAAGTTCCACGCTCAGCAGTCAGACAGGAGTCAGGTTACAAACCAATCACAGCAGACAGATATCTTTCCCTTCTTCTGTAAATATTCAGTCTGATAAATACGGAAAAGTTGTTAGTGCAGGGCTACCCAGAGCTTTACATCTGTCCCACTGATGATAGGTCTACACACTTATAAACAGCTCCTGGAAGACGATCAGCTCTGCACTCAGGATTTCAGGTAAATGTTAAGGTTCCCTAGCAACTTCAGATGCAGCCTGCCACTGTGCTCTTGAAAACTGGCACAACAAAGGCACAAGAGTAGCGCCCAATGCCCGACCTCGCATTTACATGCACCGCCCCAAATTTCCAGGGCTGGTACCTGCAGTTATTCCACAGGCTAGTTAATAACATGTCGGGCAGGAAATCCAAAGTGTGGGATCATTTTGAGAAGATGAAGGACGAACCCAAGGTGATATGTAAACTCATCTTCATTGGTCGACTACAAACATGACGTATCATCTGAAACATGGAAGTAGCTACATGCCCATTAGCCCACAGCGTCATTAACAGGCAGCTCGCTCAGTGTGTGACGTGCACTTGTAGATAAAATATAGGCCTATATTAATGAAGGTTCATTAGTACGGTTTTGTATTTCTCTGTAATGTAGCACAGTGTTAACAATGTTACTGATACTATTCTTTCTCACACCTTCAACTCAAACCATTGTGTTGCCCCGCCTAAAATATATCATTAAATTAATATCGTTAACATGCAGGCGACTAGTCGACTAATGGCCCAAAATGACGACTATTGGTCAACTAGGAATATTCTTAGTCGGGGGCAGCCCTACTTCAAAAATATTTTTTTAACAGCTACATATAAAGTGAAACAGCTGAACTGCTATAATCCCAAACCCAGTATTTCTACTAGCTCATTCATTCATACTAATAATGTAATATAGTTACAGATGTAGAGGTAGCAGGATAATAATTATAGAATTCATTTAATTTCATTTACTTAAATTAACCAATTAAGTCTGCAAAAACATATTCTCCTTTTCAGTAACAATCAGGTCAAAAGGCAGGAAATCAGTCATAAAACAAACTGAACAACTACAGCAGTCACATTGTTAAAATTCCACCAGAAGCCACAATGTTCCCATCAAAATGTTCAAAATATTGAATTCTTCACCTTACTGCACATGCTGAGCTTTGAAATAGGTGCGTATGTGTGTGTCTAAATGAGATACGCAAAAGGTACAAAATGCTAATTATACACGGTGTGTAATTTATTGATTAGATTCCTAAAGTCCGCCATTATCCACCTTCTCTGGAGCAAATCTGGTCTCTGTGAATTCAGATTTAAATTATTCAGTGTGGTTAATTGAGGGCAAGAAATGCTCAAAATCTGCAGATGGTCTGAGGCTATGTGTGAGGTGGCAATGGCTAAACGCAGAAACATCAAAGCACAAAAACATAAAATAAAAAAACAATTGCTTGCTGTCATTTGGCCTGCATATTTGACAGCTTCTCTTTCCACAACAGATTTTACATCCTGTGGGCAGAAACATGTGAAAGTGGCAGTGGAACATACAGTACAGTAAATTGCATATTAGTGATGCAGTCCAAATCCCTCTCCATAAAGCACATAATGAGGTGCTCTGAGTTCAGCTGAGACAAACCTGCTCTTTCCTTTTTTCGTGATTCTGGATCATAACCTGCCACACTGATGATTTCATGCAGCTTTTTTTTTTTTTTTTCCTTCGTCTTTGCTCGCTGAGGTGTTTGACGATGTGATGAGCACCATGAGAAGTGTGGGAAGGCTGCCAGTCTTTTTGATGTCATGGAGATGCCAGCGTGTGGAGGTGCATGGCAGACTAGCATCTAAATTCACAAAGGCAGCTTACTGTTTCAGGGCTCACGGATGGTGCACACATGGTTTCTTTTTGGTGTTTCTGGCTCAGGGGCCACACGACAACACTTTTTTGCCGTTTATTACTGAATGTTAGGAGGGTGGAGCTTTTGTTAGAGTGTATAAAAATCTCTTATTTGGATTTTTTTCTTTTAATCCTTCATGATAAATTAAATTCACATTGGAGTATTCTGCAGCTCACAACATCCAGTGCCATCATCTAGAGCCAACACAGGAAGTAGTGTCCCTTTATGTCACAAGATGAAATGTAAGTGTGTAGAGGACGAGCTTCCTCTGACCTTAACCTTGCAGTTGTTTTCATGTACAATATGAAATAGAACATGCTACTTGGGCTTGGCTATTGTTGCATTAGTAACTATACAAATGGATTCAGATGGTTCAAACACAATCGGCTTTGTCACCGGCAGGTCATGTTTTCTCTTACCCAGGGAAAAATCTCAGCGTCTCCACGAGTTATCAACACAAAATTCTGCACATTCAGGATCCCCGGAAGATACAACCTAAGAACTTTGGAGCCCACAGGTGGTTTTTGGTTTTGAGTAAATATCTGGACAACCGTTGATCTGGACAACTGTTGATCTCGTCGAATCTGCTACTGACGTTCATGCTCTCCGTGGGATAGACCATAGACTATATGTAAAGATTGATGATGCTTCTCCATTTACCCCAACAACACATTCTCACTCCAACCTTGTCACATATCGCAGTTTTGGTCATGGACTTTCCACGTACACATACCAGGTACAAGGTACCCTGGGTGAGCTGATTGTTGATGTTCTGGGACACCATGTCAATCAGCCTGTTACATGCATTAGCCCTTTTTACACTGGCAGATTTTCAGTGAATGTTTGCAGGCAAGCTGCGAGCGTTTAGACACACAGAGCCGGATTGGCAAGTCGATCCGAGGTGCCCAATTTTCTGCCTTGTAGGGTAGTCGTATTGGTGGAACCTTTTTAGTTTAAACAGACCAAGGCGGCCTTCTGCAAAGGGCTGTTGAAGACTTGTGGGAGGACCTATAGATATTGCGCATGTGCGAGCCACTGGTGGTGGATAAACAGGAAACAGCTGATAGCAGGAATTAGCGAGCAGCTAGTGGCAAGAGGGAAACACAAACCTGACAGACACTGTAAAGATGAGCAACTGGGGAGACAAGGAATTGCGCGCCCTCCTTGTTCTCGCAAATGAAGAGGCCATTAACCGTCAGGTGGCGGGGACAATGAAGAACGGGCCGACTTACGAGAGAATCGCTGAAGGACTGACCAGCCGCGGCTTCCCTCCCACGTCACTGTTTACGTCACATGCTGAGCTACACATTTTGTTACTTGCTCACGCCCCCCATTGCCCTAAAAAAGGCACATTCTGTATAAACAACAGTAGGTAGGCGGCATTTTGCTGCACTCCCTGATTTTGTTTTTATACTGCCAATGCTGAAAAAAGACTGATTGGGCTTTCCTGCAAATTTGCACAATTCCTATTTAAAAAGGGCTATTGGCTTCTTTTGAGTTACACTTCCATTTTCACAGGAAATTTGCAGTTTACATACAGTCTCTGTCAAAATAAATGCACTACGGCGGCTTAAGAATCTGACAAGACTCCAACACCGCTCTCTCGGGTGAAAGTCAATGTTTTCTTGGACCCATCCACCACCCCTCCTGCCCGGCCCAATGGGATTTTCTCTGCCTTAACTTTTGTTCTTTCCCGTCGTGTGTCCCCCTGATGCCGTCGTTAAACTATAACGGCAACTGGCCGTGAATAATGCTGACATTTAAGGACGCCTTTTTTCATTTGATTCTGATGCCACAAGTCACTGCCAAAGGGCCTGATTTCAACGACTTCGGAGTAAAACCGGGCTCACTCGAACTGTACAGAAGTGAGGCCCTCATCCCCAACAGCTACTTTTGGTTTCACATGTTACACAAACTGCCTTCTGGGTGAAAGTCATGATCGAAGTCCTAAATGGTCCCTACATAGACTTCCTCACTCTATACATCAGATACCTCTCAGTGCAGTTTAGGTTTACACTTGTGTTATTTGAAAGCCCAGTGTGTCTCAAAAAGGCGAAAGGGTGTTTTTGATGTCAATATAACACAAAGAGAGGTGTGACAAAGCTTTGGTATTTGACAACCTGAGAGTGAGAAGGGGCTAGGGAATGTGGCGAGAGAGCAGAGACAGACTAAAACAGCCATAAAGCAAAAGACATTCTTATCAGCCTAAGCTGAATTCTGTGTTTAATAGTAAAGGATGCCCCAGGTCGACGTACGTGGATGTCCTAAAAAATAAGATGCAAGAGAAGAAAGGACTGGCGAGCTATCCAGATGCATGGAGGATCAAGATGACTGGAGACGCAGATGGAGAGTTCGTCTGAGGACAACCAAATGATGATACACGGGCAGTGTGGCAGCTCTAAAAAAAGAGGTTCCATGACGCACATGCTTTGCTTATGCAGGCGTGGCCCGGGTGTTAGTCTTGGAACTGTAGGTGCCCTTAGCACCTTACACAGACCTGAGAGAAGTATTTGACTTGTGTGATTATGATGTCACCATATTCAAAAGTGGCCTTGTTCACTACACCTTGAGTAGCACCTGCCACTTTAAAGATCTTGACTCTGTGTGTGGTGCGCTACAATTGCTTACTGTAGCTCACGTCCGTGCCTCTGTCCTCATATTTAAACTTACCTTTGTCAAGACAACTTTTCCTGTGTAAATCACCACCAGGTGACTTTTTTTTATAACAACAAGTTTCTAAAGTTGTTCCTTCGCCCTCTGCTCTGTTAAATTGTTTTATTCGCTGTGAAGCAAAATGGCTTTTCCTCCTACTGTATGTCTGAGCTTTTGAAGAAACACGGTAGGGCGTATCACCACAAGGTGTCTCATTTGCCTTGCTACTGGCTGTGTCACTCCTTTGTGTGTTCATTATAGTTTGAAATACAGAACTTCTATGTTCCCCTGCTAGCACTTGGACTCAGCTGAAATATTGCACAAATTGCAGTGTTTTTAAACAAGCCTCGCAGGGAGAAACTGTTTGTTTTTCCTTCATGTCTGTCTGTACATTTTATCTGTATAGATACATAATGTGTTTCCGCCGGATTTCCATACCGCTGGTGTTGTGGCAACATGAGTAGAACTGAAGCTGAACACTGTCAGCCTTTATCATTTGTGATGGTGGAATAAATAACCCAAATAAATGGTGATGTTAAACTCGCTGGGAAAGAAACACATACACAAGCACTTTTTGATTTTCTACTGCTGTCATGCTGAAAAAGTAGAAACATTAAAGGAGTAGTTTGATATTTTAGGAAATGCACTGATTAACTTTCTTGCTGAGAATCAGATGAGAGGATCAATAATATTTTCATGTATGTGAGTGGCATTAATTTTCTCATCTAACACATCAAGAATGTGAATAAGTGTATTTGCCGTGCAGTGAATATACCTATTTTACAAAACAATAAAAGTTGACCGTAGCATTCCGAGGTTGCACTTTGATTTATGTCCTTCAGGTCATGCACCATTTCCCATTAGTACAAAATCATATCTGCAAAAATAATATATTAACATGTGACATGATGTTGACGTGATGATGACATGGTGATGATGATGACGACATGTTGATGACATAAAGATGATGATGATGATAATGACGACATGTTAATGAGATGTTGATGATGATAATGACGACATGTTGATGAGATGATGATGATGATGATGATGATGATGATGATGATGATAAGTTGACAGCATGATAATAAGATGTTGATGATGACATGGTGATGACATGATGATGATGATGAAATGATGACATGACGATGACATGATAATAAAATGTTGATGGCATGATGATGACATGATGACGAAAAGATGATGACATGGCGATATGATTATGATGATATGATTATGACATGATATTGTCAGGATGGTTATATGATGACTTTGAAGACATGATGACAACAAGATGATGACATGATGATAACATGCTGACAACATGACGAAGACATGATAACATGTTAATGATGGCACTGATGATATGATGATGTCATGATGAAGACATGATGACAATGACACTGATTACAGAATGATGGCATGATGACATGATGATAATATGTTGAAGTTGATGATGATGATGATGATGATGATGATGATGATGATGATGATGATGATGACAACATGATGATGATGAATGATGACAACATGATGTCATGATGATGATGATGATGATGATGATGATGATAATAATATGATGACATGATGATGACATTGATGATGTCATGATGATGATGATGATGATGATGATAATATGATGACATGATGATGACATTGATGATGTCATGATGATGATGATGATGATGATGATAATATGATGACATGATGATGACATTGATGATGTCATGATGATGATATGATGACATGATGAAATGATTAATCAAAATCTCCAAAATTGTTTAAAACCACTGCACACTATAACTCTTATCCAACACGAATACAAAAGGTGGTTTGTGTTCAATAACCACTTGGCTCAGGTTAGAGAACAATGGTGGTCATGGTTACAAGAAAACAATCCTGGGTGTTGGTAGGAACCAAAGAGGTTAACAGAGAACAAGTCATGGCGTCATATCTCATCATATCGTTGGAGTACAACACACACACACACGCAGTAAAACCTGGTCTGCACTTGTCAAAAGGCTCAGTAGCTGGCACACTATCATAGAACATGTGGATGATTGATTTGTTTCACTTGGGTGTTTGCAGCCTACCTTGAGCCAGAATATATTTATAAGAAAAATAAAGATATGGGTGAGAATTACTGCACTTATAAAAGACCACAAACAAATGTGCTTTATATGAAAACTCTGTATTTCAAGCATACCCATAGAGGCTATAAAGAGCTCAACCAAAGAGCACCTGAGCGGACACCATCCCTTTACTTATAATTGTGTCTGCTGTAGCCTGTCAGTATCACACCTCCAGCTACACTGCACATGTGTTATACCCCATAGCTGCTGTGGGGTAAAAGAACATGTCTCAGCCTTCATTTAATAGCGCTGGTAGGAAATAGGAGCAGTAAGAGACTGGAATATATATTGAAATACAGTTTTTTGGCCATTCCTTGTCTGAAAAAATCTGCACCCAGAAGACCACAACATGCTGTATTGATGTTTTTTTCTACAGTAAAAGGTGGTATGATCTCCAAAGACTTGCAAACTCTGATTTAGACGATTTAAAAAAAACAAAAAAAAAAACTAAGCAAAAACAGTGTAAACAGAGGGAACATGACCCGTGTGGCTTTACAGAGACACAGTTATTGGAAAAGAAAAGGCCTGCCTTAGAGACTTTATGATGCAGCCTCCTTGTAGTGCTGGTGGGGAGGTGGAGGGGCTAAGTCCTTTAATGACAACAGACTGTGAACAGCAGACCGAGTTTAAGCTGTGTTAAATAATCAGCCGCAGTCCGATGGTGACAGAGATCTGGGGTGCAAGTTGTGTCTCCCTGTTAGAACTTATGTTCCTACTCACATTGATATATTGGTTCTGGAGTCACTTCGTTTAATAGTGTCTCAGTCAGCTGTGAAATGTTTTCTAGTTGGCTTTAGAGCTAAAAGTAAAGAAAAAAAAAAGTGCTACAGATGCTGCAAAAATAAAACCTAGTCTGGAAGTGGGTGACTTCAGCTCTCTATAGATGATTGATAGTTCCCTCCTTGAGACCCCCCTGCTGAGTTTCATTGACAGCTGCAGAGATATTCTGCATATTTCAATATTTCTTCATGATTTAGTATCGATCAGCACAGGACCATATTTAACGGTCCTTCTAATATGCGTCTCTCTGTCAGCGGGGACTAGAAGTAACGCTTCCTTCCCTCACAGCTGCTCTAGTGGTTGCTAGTAATGTGCCCTTTCAATTCATGGCTTCTTCCTGCTTGCGTCTGTACCCTCTTATCTATCTATGACTCATCTTCCTTCCTTGCTTCCTTGCTTTTGCAGACTCAAACAGTATTCCTTTGGTTATTCACTCCTTTTGAAAAAGTCAGTGTACTGATGCAATTATTTCAGATGTAACCTACACTTTACCTTTTAATCCACCTCAACTGTGAAAAAAACTTTCTTGAAAGTTTACTTTGAAAGATGGGGTTACATGAAGTTTTTCAAGTCATGCAAATAATACTTTAGATTTCAATTTGTCTCCCATGTATTTAGTTTTGTACGATTACCCTTTAAAATAGGGATTTCTAAAGTGTGACCATGCCATACCAACAAACTGTTTCGTGTATCACTCGTCTCTTTGATATAATTTCTCAGCACACTGCATGACCCTTAGGATTAAGATTGAGAGAGAGATCAAATAAACAAGTTAAAAACATTAAAAAGTGCAATAAAGCCTGAAACAGACACTGAAACTAATGGACAAATACTATTTTATTACATATAAAGGCAGCTGCTCACTGCCAAGTTGATGACATGACTCCATAACAGTGGATATTCCCACTCCTAATATGTTTATCTAATCTAATCTAATGTATTTATAAAAAGTTAACATATAGTATTACATCATTCAAATGTAAATGTCAACAAAAATGGTTTTGACGTTTACATTGAGATCGTTTAATGTTTCATAAAGGAGGCTAAGAGAAGTTCATTGTGTAAAGTCTGCCTTCAGTAAGAAGCTGAGGAAAGTTTAACCCAGCCCAAAAAAACACAAAACAATTCAGTTTGTACATCAACACTTCCAAAATAACTTATATTACCTGCCTCAAAATGACACATTTAACAGATCTAATGGTTGCAGTTTTAAACACATCTTTAATGTTGTGAAACTGTGCAGTTCTGCAGTTCTGCTCCAAAACTGCTTTCAAATGAGAGTGACAAGTAATGTAAAAGCAGTTTGGTCAGAAGCACTTAAGTCAAAGAAAACTTTATTTCCATTTGCATTATTACATTAGGTGGTATGGCTCTGTTCTGGGGCCTCTCTGCCTTTTCTCGGGCCTACACAGAATGCCTCTTCCACACGCCTACATGGAAAGCCTAGGGTGGAAAGAGCACACCTCTCTGCCCTTCCACTTGCAAACGAGAAAAGCCTGAGGCAGAGAGAGCAAACCTCACTGCCCTTCCATGTGCTTTCATGGAAAGCTTAGAGCACACCTCTCTGCCCTTCCATGCGCTTATGTGGAAAGCCTTAAAGCAGGGAGGGCACACCTGTCTGCCCTTCCACTTGCAAACTAGGAAAGCCTGGGGTAGACAGTGCAAACCTCCCTGCCCTTCCATGTGCCTACATGGAAAGCCTAAGGCAGGGAGAACAGAAGTAAAGATCCCCAGGAACAGAACAGAGCAGCATCAATGATAAACAGAAATGACATTGATAAGGTAGACATAACATGAAAAGGAGGAGCTGGGGTGGAGGTGGGTTGCAAAGCAGCTTGCAGAGGAAGCAGCAACAGAAGGAAGGCCAGAGCAGCTTAAACAGGGTGCCCTGAATGAGATTCACCAATTGGTTGCATAGGGGGCTGGGGGGGTCTATTCCACCAAACCAAAATTGTGTTGTACAAAGTAGTCACGGCAAAGTTGTGAGCGCATATTTTACATATCAGCTAAATGGAATCCATTTCACATATCAAGCCTATTTTGGTGGGGAACCTAAAAAATCCCACTTTTCTCCCATGCTTAAAAAGAAAGCAACATTATTTATTAGATATGTCCTGAGCCAATATTAGGGATTAGCATCAAGGCTGGTTTGGGAATATTTTAATGAATCGTTATTGGCTCAAATAAACCTGATCAAATGCCGAAAAGTATTTTGCTGCATATGCAAATGGAAATTAGAGTGTGCAAATGGGACTAATTGTTTGGACAAAATACACAGAATCACTAAATCCCAAAACTAGTGAATCTATTAGCAAGGGGCGGTGTACAAAACATTCAGCAAGCTACTCATTTTCTCACAACTCCAACAGAGCCACAGCTTCTTCAGTGAAGGAGTCCACCTGAGTTGCATTCTTCTGGTTGAACTTTCATTTATATCAGGTCATTAATAGTTTTGAACCACAATCTTCTGTATTTGGATAAAAAATCTCATGAAAAAGAAGGTGCAGGTTATACCTCTGTTTCCAGCGTACCAGATTGGTATGTAGTCCACAATTAAGGCACACATTGGAATAATGGATTCAGGTATATGTATATATCGGATCAGACTCAGAGTCTGTGGACACTCAATAGTGCTTATGAGCCATACTTCATAATGTCAAATGCCATTGAAAAATGTCCTTTATGTCTGTGCAGGTAGCTGTCAATAGCTCTCTTCTTATTCCTCTTGTGAGCACAGGACACACACAGACTACAAAATTTATCCTAATGATGCATATCAAGTATTCACTGAGGTGTTTCTGCCCATTTTGGCTCAAAAAGAGTTTCCGTGTTGCTGGGATTAGTAAAGGTTGCTGTGCTCCACTCAGGAGATTTATCTAGAACACTGAGATCAAAATACAAACAGCATTTGCCTTATCTTTAGCCAAAGCTCTCCAATATCTCAGCGCACAGACTTCAAAGGGAGTATCATTCTTTTATTAGGTTAATCATAGTTTCAGTTTCTCTTTTAAAGTGGTTGGATCAAAAGGCATAGCCAAGTTATTATCTGGGATTCTGGAGGAAATGCACATTCAATCAAGTGTGGCGGGAGACAGAAGAAAATAAATAAATAAATAAAAATGTTTGATTGTTATTCTGTGATGAGATGATACAGGCCTAATCAATATTCCACAGCAACACTTTTGTTTGAGAGAGAGGTCCATTCCATTCTTTGTCATGACGTTCCCCAGAGTTAGCCTCGAGCAATATTAATACCATGAATTAAAAATGAAAGGATGGCAGCAGGTACCATCGAGCCGTTACATTTCATATGAGTGGATGAACACTTAGTGACAGAAGTTGGCTATTGCTCCCTTGGTTGCAGCAATTATACTGTTCAACGGGCACACAATATGTAATGAGGGAAACTTCACCACATCTCTTTGTATGTGTCATCCTGATATATCCTCGCTGCAGAACAGTATTGTTACGCTTGGAAGGATTAACATGACATCCATATTAATGTAAGGCTTTCGCATGCGGGACCAAGTCCAGTGCAAGATTTCAGATGAGTGATGTCTTGAAATCACATTATCTAGAGATAACAGAGTGTGCTCCCATTTATAATGCAAACTGCAGTGTATGGGGAGAATATCTCAGAGCAGTGCAATCCCTGAAGGGGCATCCTTTACTGTGATCATGTGTGGAAGGGGTGTTATATATGGAATCACCAATATATCCATGATCACAACATAATGTCAAGTATACTCCAGGGGTATTACAGATAATGTCATTTGGTGTATCAATTAAGAATGTTATTAGAGGCCAAATAATGTTTCTCTATTTAAAATCCTGTTTTTTAAATCATGCAGTCATGTATTACATAATCTATTTTTTTTTACTATATATTATTACTATAATTATCTATCATTTATGTAAGTAATATCAAAGGAGGGAGAAGCATCCAGTCATACAGCCTGACATAAGAAATTGATGGACACCTGCCAGCTTATATGAGATAATGTTAGATAGTTATTCATTCGTGTAGTGTGTCCTATTTATAGAGCTTATATTACTATCATTGAATCATAATGTATGTTATCATATCATCTTGATTATGTGGCTTTTGGTGGACTCTTTGATTTTAAATTAAATGTTGGTTATATTCTTAATTCTTTTAAATTATTTTATAACTTTACTGAATGTATAGTCCTTCATGATATATGTGGACCCCAAAAAGACTTGCGGATAGTTAACAACTGCAGATCCTTTAATAAATAGTAAGGAGACAATAGTAAACAGTGGCCATTTCATTTGAACTAACCACTGACCATACTGGCTGCGTAGCCAAACGTACGCGTACATAGTGTACTGCGCCTGTGTGTATATTTGCTACAGCACAGTCGTTCGTCGACTCAGCCAAAGCGCCTGATACTGGTGGTCTCCGCAAGGGGCAGACCACAGCACTCAGACACAGAGATCGCGAAAAGCGAAGAAGGCGGTGACACTGTATTTCCGGATGTAGTAGGCTATACACACACATGGATAATCTTGATGAAGAGGAGATTGTAATTTTATGTCTTTTAAGATGTCGGCAGAGGAAAAGGCGTCGTCTCCGCCGGCCCGACCTCACGTTCACAGTCTCTAGAGGTCTACCTCGCACGAGCGCCTCTAGTATTCATGTCAATATTGCATCTTGCGCATGCGTCACGTTACCTCGCGTCAAAGTGAGCGGCCTATGCACCAAACGACTGCAAAATACGCATGGCAGCCATGATGCGTACGCGCACATGTTGTCTGCAGCAAGTATACTTCTCGCATTAAAAGAGCAGCTACACTCTTCGAAATAACAGTTCCAAAAGGGTTCTTCTTGTTGGGCCAAGGTTCGACCCGAACTATCAGTGTCTTAGAGCCCTTTTTTGAAGTAAGGGATATTCAAGGGTTCTTTCTAAGACTATGGTTACATTAAGAACCCTTGTTTATCCAAAGAACCATTTTTGGAAAAGAGGGAAGATTTATGGTTGAACCACCTGGGTAGGTTCTAGATGAAATCCCTGGAAAATAAAAGGGTTTTTGGTAGAACCCCCTTGACAAGTTCTAGATGAAACCCTTGAACTATCAGTTGAACTTCCTTGGTGGGGTCTTATGTAACCAGTAGCGTTTAGTGTTGTGTTTACACGATGAGGCCCAGACCAGCTGATCTCCAAATATTCTGATCAAAGAGGTAAATGACAAAATCCTCCATCAATCATCGTTTGTGTGACTTGACACTAGTTAGATGATACAGGAATGTGTTAACCTGCTACACAGTAAGTTTAAGCTCACAGGTAAACTCATAAAGTAGTTAGTTTATAGTAGTAGTTTATGTAGTCCAACTGAAAAGCTAAAACACAGAAGTTTCAGTCTGTTCTCATCCACAAGTTGTCAAACACTGTCACTTTGTCAGTGACTTTGACATCAGATGCCTGACGCCAAAAGCCACCTGCATAACGACTTAATAGAATGAGCAGGAAAATCTACATAGGGTGGGTGGAAGGGATGATGGATGGGTCCAACAAACCTTGGACTTTCACCCGGGAGGTCGGTATTTGCTTCCCCTATGAATGTAAAGCCAAACCGTGATGGTTTTTTTTCTGAACCTAACCATGTGCTTATTTGACATCTAGGCATCGGAAGCAGCATGCAGGAATGTCAATAGCAGATGCAGGAGGATACCTAGCATGTAATATGTAGACGTGAAAGGGCACTTCCAAAGTGGCAACATGTGACGACTTGGAATGAGAACCTTTAACCTTTATACCCGAGAGGGTAAAAATGTGAGAATGTTATTTAACTTACACCTCTCCTTTGACTACCAGGGTGAAAAGATTCTACTTTTGCTTTAATATCTTTCATTGTTCATCTTGAGAAATATCTGAATATCTGAATATCTTGTGTCTGGTCGTGCATCATTCTCCATGATATGTAATCAGTCCTTTGTCAGCACATCAGCCCTTTTTTTTTCTTACACAAGTTTCCTACTCAGAATCAAGCTGGTGATTTCAGGGGGCTAAACTCTAGTTTGTCTTTGTTTGCCAGTTCCAATAATGTGCCTCTGACTTCAAGGCATTTTATTATAGTTTATTATATTGTTTTCTAAGTCTGGTGCACTACTACATGTTTTTTTGTTGGATTTCGTTTTTGTTTCCAAACTTGTATAAAATACATGCACGTACATATGTGCACCCACACAGACACACAAATAAAATAAATAAAATAAAATAAAATAATATACATACAACTACTTTGGGTTTTACTCTAACATTTTATAAATTGATGATGTTTGTATGCACTTATCAAGAAAACTTGTTGCAACTGAAAACATGCGATGACCTTTTTTCCATTAGGACGGTCTGCTCCATGTAATCTTTGCATCAGTCCTTGCTTGTCCATAATGTATGTCAGTCTACATAGTTCATCAGTACATAGAATCAATAGGTCAGAAAATGCCCAGAGCTTTTTCAGTTGTCACAACAGGTTTCTGCAAAGGTTCAAGTTTAATGGGTCAAGGTACAGAGACTGATGAGTATCGACTGTAAGACATAAATATTTCTTGTCATCAAAACTGATGCCAGCTATTTTCTCACACCAGCAACCTTCACAAAATTACTAAGGAATCAACAAGCAGATCAATGAAGACATTCTCCCAAAATTGCCTTCTTTACTTGAGCATTCTGACTTTGAGTAACTTCAAGGTGCAGATGAAGTCTTTAGATGTGCTACGATTGAAATTGAACAGAGCTGTGACTGCAAGGGGAATCCTCAGATTAGTGCCTATATGTGTGTTGGTTGTTGTGTAGGTCTCTGTAAAATATCAAGTGTTACAATTAAGGTCAAGATTAGCAAAATAGTTCTTTAATTTGAACCTTGCTGTTATAAATCCTACGTTAAGGGAGGGATTTGCAGTGATGATAAAGATAAACATGGGCAAGATGGTCATTCAAGCAAGGTCTAGTGAGGTATAGAAGATAATTGTCAGTCAGTGTCAATGATAAGTGTCAGGTTTAATTTTAGGCTGTAAAGGTATGTAGTGTTTTATAACGTTATCCTGAATTTGTGGCAGGAACATTAACTTGCAAACCCTTCCCTCGAGGTTGTATTTTCTCCAATTGCCCTGCAATATTGTGTAATACTGATTGTAGACGCAAACTTTGACATGTTGTCTTTACCTCAAATCCCAATTCACTGCACACTATACTGCAGAGTAAACTGTTGAGCGTTTATTATGAAGGGGACAGTAATTGAGTGAACGAAGGAGCAATTTTCGACACAGCCAACATTATGATCAGCACAATATTTACAGTTCCTTTAGATCAGACCCAGTAAAGGCCACCATCTGGCCCGTGTGGGTGGCTGCCATCTGGACACCTGTGCAGCCTGCATCATCACTCTGATGTCAGGTAAAGTCCTTGCCTGGGCCATGCCTGTTTGGGAACAGCTAGCTCACCTGTGTGTTAATTACTCCTTGTTTACAGCCGAGGTGATGAAGGTCTCTGATCATCCAGTCTCTGCAAGAGGGGTGATCAGGACAATTTGGGCCATGTGCCAAGGCGTTTGTGGTGTGGGCAATTATGCTGTTGTGTATCATTTATTAGCGGCAGTGGGGGGCTGGGATGAGGAATCTCTCCTCAGGGCTTCTCTACGTGGTTTTACTGATACCAATGAATGGATTGTATCTCTTTATTTGACCGTGATTCCTTAACTGATCTGGCCATCTGTACTGAGATTCATCTTAGATGGAAAGAAAGGGTCGTTATACACTAGACGCACCACTGCTGTGAGCTCTAACTCTGTTCCAGCTGCTCTCCTCATCCAGTTCCCTTGCCCTTTGCTCCATCAGAGACAATGAGAAACACAGCACACACTTTACACAATACTGCCACAAGAAACATCTCTCGTTATGTCTGCTTTGCTTTTTTACACAAAACCAAACATTTTGAGCGTTCGAAGCAAAAGAGGTATGACAGGCGTGACGTAACACAACAACGCTGGCCTCTAGTGGGACGTATCTAATATGACAGTGTTTTCTAAACAATAACAATGGCATTGTTGCGGAGGCTCGAAGATTGCAGACTGGCTTCTCTGTTTTGTAATCGCAAAGCGTGCGTCTGTTAGCACTCCCATAAATTGGTGTGACTCAGCTTGGCCGGGTCTGTTGTAGTGCCCCTAGTGGCTGGGCCCCCAAACTACCTGTCCTGTCCTGCAGTCTTCAGAACAGGCATAACATGTCCATAACAATCATTTATCATGCCTGTTATAATTTGATCTTGTCTTGTGCTTGAAGGGTAAGGATCTCTTAGATTTTTGGACGTTTTCGGTTGCTGTTCTTCCTCCTTGATTTATCTGCTAACTGCTGCTAGCTGATTTTTAAATCTCCCAGTGGTCAACACATTCTCACTCGGACCTCGTCACATATCAGCGTTTGGTCATGGACCTTCCACGTCCAGATACGATGTGAAAAGTACCCTGGTTGTAGACGTTCTGGGAAGCCGTGCCTGTTACATGCATTGTCTTCTTTCAAAATACACTTCCATTTACACAGGAAATTTACCATTTACATACAGTGTCTTTCAAAATAAATGCACTACATCAGTACAACAGTGCAAATTTACAACCAACACACGTGGTTTGGTTTGGACAACAAAAACACGTGCTTAGGTTTAGAAAAAAAGAACAGGGTTTGGCTTTATAATCTTAAGGGACACTAACGCTACTCTCCTAGGTGAAAGTCAGTGTTTGTTGGACCCATCCACCACCCCTCCCTGTCACCCTATACTTGGAGTTTGCCCCAACACCGCTGAGCCAGCAACCGACAGCTTTTTTTGTCAGTGTCTGACACCGCAAGTCATTGCCCAAGCACTGGGTTTCAAAGTCGGAGTGAGACTGGGTTCTGTCAAAATGTCAAACCCATCCAACTGGCTCACATCTTTTACACAATTGTCGATCTGGCTCTGTGTTCATCTCTTTTATACACAAGACGAGGTGGAATAATAGCACAACATTCTCACCTTGAACAGGCAGTGTAAAAGGTGCTAGAAACTACTCATGATGTCTCATTATTCTTGTCTTGTCCATTGAAGGGCTAAGATTGTCAGGGAATGGCGAGACAATGGTGAGCCAATTCAAGTCTGTCTATACCTTCATCAGCCTGCAGCCCTGGCCGAAACAACCCATGTCATTCACCACAGGTGCATGTCAATTCTGCGTCTGAGGAAAGGGTCATTAACAATGTCATGGTCCATCACACATTCACTGTCAGTATTGAGACTCCTGTAGGTGGCAAAGCCTTGAATCAAAGTAAGGTATGGATCTGTACTATCTTAAGTTTAATGATATACCTGTCATGCCCATCATCCCTGGTCATCCATGGCTGGTGAAGCGCAGTCTTCACACAGACCAACCAAAAGGGTCAGATGTTGCCATGGTCACCATTTGTGGAGCGCATCATCTTTCTCCTCTGCTACTTTGGAAATGTCTTTCTAATGTTGCTTCAATTAATATTTTCAAGGGGTACATGCTGAAGGAACTCCTTAAAGATGATGGGACTGTGCTGAGAATCTTCTACCAGGCTCTTCTCCAAGAGGCAGGCTGTGCTGGCACTGACCACTCAAGGTTTTAATAGAATCCAAACCAAGAGCCTCTTGCCTTCCCCTCTCATTTCCTCAGCTTGAAGTTTTGCAGGATGGAGACATTTTTTTTTTTTACCAAATATGACCTGATCCATCACATCCAACTCCCTTAGTGGCCACAACAAGTACCTCATCATACTCTGCTGGCACTGGCTCACCAGTGCTGCAGCTGGGTTTCAAGTGCTAGTCAACATGGTTCACTGGAATCAACAGTGTAAGGAATGTAAGTGTCATGTTTTGATCGATATATCACATGACAGGCCTATTGTTATTGAGTGTTCAAAGATTTTCTAGGTGGAGCTCATTTAAAATAATATATAAACTGTTTCAAAATAAAATGTCACCTAAGATAATGCATCTTATAACTATTATTTTTGCTTGTTGTATGGCATTCCTGTCTGTTCTTACGTCTGCAAAGGTCCAACCATAAAAGCATTGAATTGCAAACTCCAGATTGAGTTTTAACATGTCATTACACTTTCCACATTTGTCTTCTTAAGGTTCTTGAATGGCATTCACTTTAATCTGCTGTCTCTTGCAGTCATATTCACCACAATTTTCTTATATTCATTGTTAAAAGCTTTGCCGAGATTTCATAAATAGAAGACATTTTCCATACAAGCAAGGAAATTAGACTCAGTTATGCTTTCGTTCTATCTCCAGGATCTCATTTCTCAAGAGGTACTTCTGTGAATCAAGTGAACCAATTGTTAAAACTGATGACAGTTAATTTTCAGGCGAGTTAATGTGAGATATTGAGCATTTTCAATGTGCTGTGATCGTGTGTATATAGAAAAGAGATGTCAGAGTAAGGGTGACATGTCCAGGTCATTCAGGCTGGAGCGCTTTTTAAAATACAGATAAATTAAAAAGGGGTCATGATGTAAACTTTGGTTCAACTGTATTAAAATAAATATAATTTCGCAGGCTGGATGAAATATGTTTAATGTGAAAATAGACCTAGACCCAATCCCAGTCACCTTCAGCCTGTTTTCTGACCTTGTCTCTCTACTGTTAGAGGGGCAGATTAATTAGAAATAGGCTTAAGCCTTGAGGAGACGAATGCTCTGCTAGACAGATGCTGTTTGAACAGCAAACTGGTCTAAGGATATTAAAGGAAGATGAAAAAATCAGACTAATTGGAAATGAAGGACATATGGGTCGTGAAAGTGCTCCTATGGGACAAGAATAATCTAAACTTTATCTTGGGTATGAATATCGCTAACCAAAGTTTTTTCTCTCATCAGTATGGTTGTTTTCATCGAGTGAATCGGTAAGTGTTACTTCAATAGGCATATTTTTGAAATACTTCTTTTCATGGTGCATCTCTAAACTTCTGTTGTTTGTCATATTTGTTCTGATGATTTATAAAGATGTTCTACAGCACACTTCACTCCAACAGCTCTTAAATACATCTTAAGAGAGTGCTTGCTAATGTGTGTCCTTGGGCTTCTTCAAATTTCTTTGGTTCAATTAGGTGGATTGTACTGGTCCATTAAACGTTTGCTTTTATTTTCACAAGGTATAATGAAATTGATGCAGGCTGTTCTCATTCACTGTTTGTACTTATACCTGCAAAAAGTACTGCACTACAAAATTCATATGTAACCCATATAACCATGAGCCAGGAGGCTGTGATCATGTGCTGCAGGCTGTCCTCCCTCATATGATTGAACTGGAAGAAGTCGTCAGGTGCCACAGCATACAGAGGAATAAAGTCCATGAAGGGAGATGGCAAAGTCAGCGATGAGTTATTTTAAGTTACTTACGTACTGAACATCCAACACGTTCTCATATGACCTTGTCACATATCGACATGTGGTCATGGACTTTCCATGTCCTGATACAACGTGAAAGGTACCCTTGGTGTGTCAGTTGTTGACGTTCTGGGACGCCGTGTCAAGTTCTGCCTGTTACATGCATTGTCTTCTTTCAAAATACACCTTTGTTTTCACAGGGAATTTATCATTTACATACAGTGTCTTTCAAAATAAATGCACCATGTCAGTACAACACGAATTGACGATTGTTTTTCCCCCAACAGCTACTGCACGTGGTTGGGTTTAGGCAACGAAAGCACATGGTTAGGTTTGGGAAAAAAGAACAGGGTTTGGCTTTATAATCTTATGGGAAGCGAACACCGCTCAGGTCACTGCCGGAGCGCCGGATTTTGACGACTTCGGAATGAGACCTGTTTAGAACGTCACATCGTCATGTCACTTTACATAAACCACATAAAATGACATCGCCCAACCATGTTTCCTTTTTCTAAACTTCACCTAACCAGTAGAGGCAGTGATTTGTAAGATATCATACAACCTGTTGTATGAGCAGTGTTGGGTGTAACGCGTTACAGCCAAAAATGGCTTTTTTCAGTAACGAGTAGTGTAAGGCACTACTGTCCCTAAATGCAGCAATCACATTACAGTTACTAATCAAACACTTAGGTCGCTACTTGATTTACATAAAGTTAGTGACAACAGGCTTCAGGCTGTTGCCAACGGGTCCTCCGTGTCCAGCCAGTGTTGTGCCGTGTTAAGCACGCCTGCCGTGAAAAGCACCCCGGTTGCGGGAATGCGCGTTCCCGCCGCGACCAGGGGTGCTTTTCACGGCAGGCGTGCTTAATACGGCACAACACCTGTCAGCGGCGAACACAGATGCGGGGACGAGACAGAGGATGGGAGAGTTTCTGCCTCAAACAAGCACCGAGACCCGGGGAGACATAGGAGCAGCTTCATGTGTTTACAGCAGATAGCAGGAGCGAGGACAGACGTCTCACTCCGCTTCTGACCCTCCCATGTGCCCAGCTGTTTTTGACCAGTTTGAGCCTATATCACTGTCCTCTCTGTCAGATATAGTTCGTGGGATGCGGCCCACAAACTGCCTCTCAGACAGTATTCCCTCGCACCTTTTTAAAGAGGTTTTTGATTCAGTTGGATCTTTTATTCTTGTTCTGATTCATAACTGTTTTAGTTCAGGGTGTTTTCCTGCCCCTTTTAAACATGCTATAGTGCAGCCACTCATTAAAAAGCCCAGCCTGGACCCCTCTGTTCTCTCCAA
>NC_065514.1:8629071-8662921 GCF_006386435.1 Epinephelus moara | reverse complement strand
ATCAAATGAGTTGCTTCTAGATGTCCCGATGTCTAGGCTCAAAACTAAAGGCGACCGAGCCTTCGCGGTGGCTGCCCCAAAATTGTGGAACAGCTTATCATTGTATATTAGATCTGCCCAGACTCTTGAGATATTTAAGTCGTTGCTGAAGACCCATCTCTTCTCGTTAGCATTTGACGCATGTTGAGCCGAACATTGCCGATGTATGGATTGTTTTTATTGAATTTTGTGCACTTTATTTTGTTTTCTCTTGTTACTCTTAATATTTCTATGTACTGTGTGCTCAAATACTGTATTTTTCTATTTCTATAGTTGTATTTTAATACTTTAGTGATTTCTAGATTGTACAGCACTTTGGCAAACCTTGGTTGTTTTAAATGTGCTATATAAATAAATTTGACCTTGACCTTGACCTTGACCTACTCTGTGCGCAAAGGGACTGCACACTTCCAGTTTATAATTGTAACGTCCAGTATTGATAACACGCTTAGTATTTTACAAATTCGAGGTTTTTTTTATTTGATGAACATGGCGCTCATATGCAAAATGAACTAAATGACTGTGGGGCAGTGGACAAGTAATATAATCATAACACCTTTACACACGGTAACCACCCCACACCTGGCATAACAACTTCTCTGGCGGAAACCCTGCAAATACTTAAGGAGAGAAAGAGGGCAGTCTGCTTAGGGGCCTACCTTGTGAACCAGCTGTGCAATGAACAAGAAGCTCTGGCCTGACACCTCATGCAACAGCCTAATAGCATAATGGATTTCAGTCATCGCTACAATTACACTGATGGGAGAAAACATATGCTTTTATACAAGTGAGGGGGCATGAAGTGGGGGGGGCACTGCCCCCTGGTGCCCCCTTGTGAAGTCGACTCTGGGTATATCCATCTAGCTAACTATACTACCTTAGGATTGTTACACATATGTAAGGTTCAATGCTATATCGTTAACTGGCAAATTACGTGACAATGCATTTCAGGCAATTTTACAGAGTAACTAGTAATACAACGAGTATTGTAAATAATTACTTTCTCCAGGGAGTAATCAAGTAAAGTAAGGGATTACTTTTTAGTAAGTAATGTGTAATACATTACTTTTTTGAGTAACGACCCCCGACACTGTGTATGAGGATATATGGATTGATGACATGAACTGAAGGTATTCCTGCTTTAAACCCATATATATCCAAGCCATCAGACCTCCTTAATGTGTTGTGCCATAGTGCTGGTAATAACCAGCAGGGAGCAGCAGAAAAGAACATGGTGAACCCTGCTGTACTTTGTGAATCGACAACATGGTCATTCTTTGAGTATTTATCAAACACATACAATTATGAGCCATTACTTTTCTTTCCTCTTGCAAAGCTTTGTGGGAGTTCTATTCAGGTGCATTTTCTGTGTTGAATAATATTGTGGAAAACAGTCTCTTATTAAATTCCTCTATATCCTGTGTCATTTATAGCCAGTCCCATTTGATCATCGAGAATTATATACTTCTAGTGACCCTTTTTTTAAATCATTAAAGAACAAAATCATGTAATATTGTAACAAACAGGTGGGCACCAAGCAACACATACTGTGCAGTGATGTCAGTAAAAGGCAGGAGTCACCAGTCTAATCATTGTCCTGTGTTATGTTTTCTTTTGCTTCTCAGTTTCTATGAGCTGTACACTCAGTATTTTCCAGCTGCTGGGGACTGAGCACTGTTAGCTGTCATACTGCATCAAGCAAATGATGTATCCACAGCATTTGCAAACAAAAAACAGGTATGTATCAGGAGGGCAGTGGTGTTGTAGTTCAGTTTTGATGTACTTATTCCAATTTCCAGTTTATGCTACATTATATTTAATATACCTCCATATATCACTGGGAAAATATTGTACTTTTTACTCCCCTCCATTTATTTAACAAATACAGTCACTGGCTACTTTGCAGATTAATTCAACATTAAAAAAAGATTAAACCGTTGATTTCCTGTGACTTTTTATGAAAAGGCTGTATCATGGTGCTCCTTGTCACATCACGTCAAATGAGTTCCTAGCAATTCTACCAGAGTATTGCATAGTTTTCCTTCCTTCATATCCCATTAATCATATCCCAGACCAGACCCCAAGGCTGGGGAACCACCTGACTACAACACTTAACTCTATATAAAGAAGTTAAAGTAGTTTAAAGGGTTACATCTCAAGCAGCTATAGCAGTAAAGTGCTACTTAACATCAATGCATCATCATTACAAGTCTGATAATGTACACATAATATCAGGTATAGGAGCTGCGTTTTCTGCAGTACGAGTGCTTTTACATGTAATACTTTGAGTGCATTTTGCTGTTTGTACTTCTGACTTTTACTCAAGTAAGATTTTTCAACATATAATGAAATATTTTCATTTTGATGCATTGATATTTCTAAGTTAGTGATTTGAATACTTCGTCAACCACTACAGTTTTGCAAGATTGTTTGCCTTGGAAGAAATGAAGCCTAAAAATAATATTTTGCATATTGATTTTAAAATTGAGATACGAGCCATCATTTAGGAGACACAAAGAAGGAAAAGACAACTGACAAACTCAAAGAAAAGGGGTTTGTGTTGCAACATATGAATGCCCCTGCACTTAAAATAGGGCAGGGCCTTTGGCAGATAGGGCACCGAAATCAAATATACCCTTCACCTGTCAGAAGCGTCTTCTGATATGACGTTTTAGTTAAACCAGGTGTCATTTTTCAAATTCTTTTTGGTCAGATGATATAAGCACTGTATGATGTTGCTTATTTGTTTAACCCCTTTGCTACTGAATGATGCAAGGTGACAAAGCTCTTCAGTGCCATTTTTACTCTCAATAGACTCATTACAATGTCAAGTTCATGTCCTCAGGGAACTGTATTGGTGCCCTTGTTCTTAATTAAAACAATAGATAATCCCCAAGCACAAACATTTTGGTAACACATTAGTTAGTTCAGGGTAATAAATTGTGTCATTAGCATCCGTTTTGTATTTCAAATGACAGTCTCATTTACTGTACTCCTAAGGGACTGTATCCATACTGCGTGAGACCACACAGGCAAACTGTTTTTGTTGTTCACTGGCTATACAGTTGTGAGTGCTGAGATGCCATACCAGCAGCATATCTAATTAGATGTTATTTTGCTTGGGAGCTTATCAAAGCCTGCTCTGTGCCACAGCCTCTGCGCTCAGGAACGAATGACATCAGGACATTAAAGTGCTACGGCTGATTGCACTGCTGGATCTTGCTCTGGCTGTTTGTTTTTGCCTTTTGTAGAAAGGTATCCTGACTGCGATAAGTCATATGAGGGTGGTCTGCCTCTGATAATCGTTGCGTGACCTCCCTTGCTTGTGTTTTATCCAGCAGTTTAATGAGTTCCAGCTATCTAGACTGCACAGAATGAAAGTCGCTCCAAAAAAAAAGAAAAAGAGAGGAATGTGATGTAGGGTGAAATTGATCCAAAAATGTGTTTGATATCAAAACCAGAGTGCGTGTGGTTTTCTTTTTCACTTTACTCTGACTAACACTTGCACATTTACTGCACACACATATACACACATTACAGTTTCTGTTACAAATGGTGATTGTGCATAGGCTCATTTGGGTGCCTACAAATTAAGATGCAACAAAGTAAAACAGGACAACAGTGTTTTTATCAAAGCTTGATAAATATGTAATTGCATATGATCAAACCCATTGATTTTACAAGGGTAATGCTTTTAATTAAACAACTGGCAGATTATGTTTTACCACAGTGTCAAATGAGCTCTTATTCCACCAGCTTGTTGCATTACTGTGTCAATGGGCCAAATTAACCCTTAATAAGACCATTAAATCAAGTTGACTTTACATCTAATATTTTTCCAGTGGTCACTGCTCAATTTAGCGCTGAAATCCTTGAGATTACTTGGTCAGTGCTTCTGTGACACAATACGTGTCATTGTGCATACATGCTTCATGACTGTGAAAGGCTCAGTTTGTGAGCAAGTGTCAGGGTCTTGTCTCATCATCACTGCTTTGCAGTGGCAGTGAATTATTCAGAATACAATATAGAAAGCGGGTGGAAATTGAACGTTATTTACAGTACATTTAACTCATCTTTTCCACTGAGTGTGTCCTGGTGTTTCCTCTCGCATAAAAGAGACGCTAAAATTGCTGTGTTTTCATTTTAGATGAAATGCAGCAAACACGTCTTATGAACCATGTCATCTTGTGAGATAAGTGCATATCTTGCGAGATGATTACTCCAATTTCATGTATTGAATGTATGTATGCGTGCTGTATTACGGTTTCTGGACTTGTGCTGCAGCAGCCCTCTGGTTCGGCACTGTGGCTTGTTGTGGACAACCAAGTTTAGTAACAGTGTGTTAGGAAGGTTACATGTCCAAATCCAGTTTTTAATAGTTTAACATGGAGTCCTCTTCGATGGATTTAGGAAAAAAAAAGGTATTTTAAAGAATACAATGGGCTAAATAATGCTGTGTAGATCTTAAATTGCAGTGTCTGATGTGATGTCAAGCAAAAATGTGCTACTTGGAATTTTGACATGAATTGCAGTTACATTTTATTTTCAGCCACATGAGCAGCATGGCCACAAGGCAAGCAACAACTGTATTTCTATATAACTCAACAGTTTAAATGTTATTTAGGCTTAAGTTAAAAGGACATGATGAGAGTGGAAGCCACACGCAGACATTTGAGATGGCCAGGCCATGTGCTTTGGGGCGGCAGTAGCTCAGTCCATAGGGACTTGGGTTGGGAACCGGAGGGTCGCCTGTTCAAGTCCCCGTCCAGACCAAAATATGGAGCGTGGACTGGTAGCTGGAGAGGTGCCAGTTCACCTCCTGGGCACTGCCGAGGTGCCCCTGAGCAAGGCACCGAAACCCCCAACCGCTCGGAGCGCCTGTCATGGGCAGCCCACTCTGACATCTCTCCACTTAGTGCATGTATAGGTCCAGTTTGTGCATGTGTGTGTTCGGACCTGTGTGTAGTTGACAAACAGAGTGAAAAATTTAATTTCCCCTCGGGGATTAATAAAGTATATAAAATTAAATTAAAATTAAATTAAGAATGGAGCAGGGCCAGATCACGAGAGTCGCCTTAAGATGGACACCACCACGCAAAAGATAAGCCCCAAACCACCTGGTGCATGACTGTGACGCTGAGGTTGGAAAAGATGAACCTGTCATGGGTAAAAATGCAACACCCTGCCAAGGATCAAATGCAATGGAAAGAGTTCATTGAAGTTGTATGTCCCATAGGGGATGAAGAGGAGTAAGTAAGTATGTAAGGTTTAAAGTTAGGCATCATTAAAGGCTGTTTGCTGGGTATCAGCTCAAGCTCTGGTTACCTTGGGTCACTTCTGGCTCCAAAAATCCAAGATGGCTTTAAAACAGCCATTCACAAACCAATGGGTGATGTCAGAGTGACTACATCTATCATTTTCATACAGTCTGTGCTCTAGGAATGGCACCGTTTTGGTCCAAACTAAAAACAAATATAGTATCAGCTGTTTAATAGATTGTCTTGAAATTCCATACAAATTTCCTATGGAAATTTCCAAAAGTCCTAAGAGAATAAATCCAAATGACTTTGGACAATTTTGCTGATCCCCTGATTTTTTCTCCAACGCCATCATGAGGTTGTCAACTTTTTGTTCATATTGACATTTCTTAATCTGGATGGCTTGTCTTTATATTTTGGATAAGCCTAATTGTAATAAATCCGGCGATCCCTTGATATTTATTTAGCACGATCAGCTTTGTTTTACAACCCTGCAGTTTGACCTTTAAAACTAACAATATCCTTCCAGCCTCAGCTATGGTGTGAATTCGCAAATGATAGCATGCTAACATACTAAACTATGATGCTGACATGATCTGCTAAATATTAGGTTTACACTTAGAGTGTGTAAATATGCTGTTTGCATTTTGCTGAGGCACTGCTGTGCCTAAGTATAGCCTTACAGGTTCTGGCATGGCTGTAGGCTCTTAGTTAATAGAAAGCACAAATTGTACAACTCCATCTCGTTCCTCCAGCATTACCACAAGGGAGTTGACATAATCCTTTTCAGCTCTAGCTGGCGTATGTTTTACCTTAAATATTTAAATAGCATGAAGAGAACACTGGCCAACTCGTCTGAAGCAGTGGAAATATGTAATGAAAATATTTGTATAGTTCTACATATATCTAATAACGATGAATACTCAGTCTCGCAAAAAAAAAGGTTGGATGTGCTATTGAAGCTTTTTCCTGTATTTGGATAGCAATGCGCCTGGGAATCAGAAGCTGCGTAAAGCTCCACAGTAAAGTGTGTAATAAAATGTTAAACACAATCATTCTTATGTCAAAAAGTCATAAAAGAAAAGGCACGAATAGAAACAGAACAGTTATCTTTTAATTCCTCATCAGTATGTCGACAGTACATCTTTACATTAACTGCTAACCACATGGAAAGTTATGATCTAGAGGAAGAGAAAGTGGTCCGTGCTGTGTGATGTAGCCCCCATGTGAAAACTTAAGTAAAAATTACCTCTGTGTGGTGTACCTGCCTGTGGCAAGATACTTTTACACTAACAGCAAGGTCAGCTCAGGACCAACACATTAAAGAACAACCTTCCTTCAGGCCAGTCAATACGCTGTATCATTTAGGTGAGAAGGCATGCTTAATTTCCAACCTCTCAGTGGACATTAGTCGAGCACGGGAAAGGACAAGTGACCCTTCTCACTAGGTAAATCAATGTTCGGACTTCCTCTTTGCCACCCATCATTGCCTCTTCAGGGAATGTCGCAGTTTAATTTGTCTCCACCTGCAGCCGGCCCACCTGCTCTGCATCATACTTTCATATTGTCATTTTGTTTCTTGTGTGTTGGTAAGTAACCCCACCAAACATTAACATAGTAATAACGGGCTTGTCTGTTCACACTTTAGAAGACAAAACTGAGATATGAGCACACAAACATATAGGGTTTGTTTATATAGATACATTCAGTGATAATGAATCATCTCTTTTGACATTCAACATTTAATGGGAGGAGAAAAAAAAAAAACAGCTTTTGTCACCTCAGTGTTGGCATTAAATAAAGTCAAGGATCGAATACAAATGACTCTTTACAATAAGAGCCATATTGCATTCCATAAAGTTGTGTAACAACCATTCTTGGAACCCATCGGCTGTATTCAGCGTCTGACTTCTGGCAGACGCCGAATACAGCCTCTGGGGGCAGACCCCCGATTTTTTGGCATTCTGGTTTGATTTGGGCGGAGGAGGTGAATTTCCGTTTCCGACTTCCGTTTATATATAAGTAAATATGCTGAACCATTGCGATGGATTCAGAGTTTGCAGTGACGCCAATTATGTTCCGCCTCGTTAGTTCACTGCACGGACCGTTTAACCTGGCAGCAACTGTAGCCAGCTCAAACGTGATTGGTCAATATCACGCGGACTACAAACAGCCTACAACCAGAAACCAGGGCTCTTCCGCTCTTCTTCTGGAGGCAAGATCTCCGGGGTTTGCCTACAGACTCTAAATATTTTGGCCACTTGGAGGCAGTAGAACTCCCCAATAGGTGGGCATACACACAACCTTGACATAATATCTTATCTTATAGTTGTTAAGGGTAACTTGTTGGCATGCAATTGCGTACTCACACATCAAGCCAACACATTCTCGCTCTGACCTTGTCACATATTTACGTTTTGGTCATGGACTTTCCATGTCCACGTACGATGTGCAAGGTACCCTGGGTGTGTCCTTTCAAGATACACTTCCATTTTTACAGGAAATTTTACGTTTACATACAGTCTCTTTCAAAATTAACGCACTACGTTGGCACAACACTGCAAATTGACATCTTTTTTCTTCAACAACAAACACATGGTTGGGTTTAGGCAACAAAAGGAAGTGGTTATGTTTAGAAAAAAGAACAGGGTTTGGCTTTAGAATCTTACAGGAAGAGAACACCGCTCTCTTGGGCAAAAGTCGGTGTCTTATGGACCCATCCACCACCTCACCCGCCCACCCTACATGGACTTTTGCAGCTTTAATTTTCATCCTTGTCAAAGTGCTGGATTTTGACGACTTTGGAGTGAGACCAGGCTCATCAAGCAGATACAGACTAACATTAGCATCTCTCTGGCCATGTGATCAATCAAAGTCTATTGCACTCTCCTTTTTGTTCAGTTTTTGGTTCCCACCAACCCCCAAGAAAAAAGTAAGGATGTTTGACTTTCCTCAACAGCTAGTTGCTTACTGCTTACTGGCAGATACAGTCGGCTTATAAGAGCTTATTTGGGGTTGATGAAAGAAGATGAGAGTTGACATTCTTGGTGAAACTGTTACATAATATTGGAAATATTATAGTTATGGGTTGTGAGGTATCGCCATTAAAATAATTTGTCTGTTCAGTATCTTCAGGACAGGATAATTCTCAGCTGACAGTGAGATTCATATACAGAGAGACACTCATCTTACTGATAAAAGTCTAGTGCAAACTCTCAGAAAATGATGAAAAATGTCTGCACCTCCATCAACATAAATTAGGGTCAACTCGCTCTGCTTTGAACCTGGACTATGGGATCAGCCATTAATGAAATACAGCTCATCCTTTCTCATGGCAGTCTCCCTCTTCTTTGCTATATGCTAATTTCATGCAGCTACCCATGCATGAAGAGTTACTCTTGATGAAGTACAGGGGAGCAATGCCAAAAATATCATGGAGCCCAATTTCAGGACTCTTATTTTAGGATTCTTATTAGCCTCAAATGACAGCATGATTTCATTTCACTGGAAGGCTGATGGTTTTGACTCTCTCTTTTCTTTCTTTTGTAGTAATGCTGGACACAAAGGGCCAATTAAATGCTACAGCACTGCTTCATGGCAGGTCCAAAGTGATACAAATGATGCACACTGTAACACTGAGTATGGTGATCGAAGAGCTTATTCACATAAAGTCATAATAACCTACCCTCTTTGCCGGTGTGGCTCTGTTTGGCTCTGGCAGTTTGAAGGCAGGCAGTAGATCCACCACTTTGGTCCAGACCCAGATATATCAGGGACATCTGATGGATTGCCCTGAACACTCATGATCCCCAGAGGATGAATCATATGGACTTTGTAATCCCCTGACTTTCCTCTAGCACCACCAACAGGTTGACCTGTCTCAAGATTTTTAAAATGCATTGCCATGATATTTGAGACACACGTTCATGTCCTCCACAGGTTTAAACACTTTGATGATCCCCTGACTTTTTATCTAGCGCCTTCATTTGGTAAACAAGGAAAAGCACAGGTGTATTCAGTAACATTAATAATGGCTGCATTCCACGTAGAGGAAGGCCTGGTACTGTCCATGCTGGCTTACTAGAATAACTTAGGGTGAAACTTAATGGAACTGAGCCATCGTTAATGTTGTCAGCTTCACCTGTGCTTTTCCTACTATGACAAATAAAAATGTATGCTGTGAAAAAGGTCCATTAGTGCTAATTGAAATATTAGCATGCTAACAAACACAACAGTAGCCCTTTTTAAACAAGAATTGTGCAAACTTGCAGGAAAGCCCAATCAGTCTTTTTTCAGCATTGGCGGTATAAAAACAAAATCAGGGAGTGCGGCAAAATACCGCCTACCTACTTTTGTTTATACAGAATGCGCCTTTTTCGTGGCAATGGGGGGCGTGAGCAAGTAACAAAACGTGTAGCTCAGCGTGTGACGTAAACAGTGACGTGGGAGGGAAGCCGTGGCTGGTCAGTCCTTCGGCAATTCTCTCGTAAGTTGGCCCGTCCGTCACCGTCCCCGTCATCTGTTAATGGCCTCTTCGTTTGCGAGGACAAGGAGGGAGCGCAATTCTTTGTCTCCTCCGTTGCTCATCTTTACAGTGTCTATCAGGTTTGCGTTTCCCTCTTGCTACTAGCTGCTCATTCCTGCTATCCACCGCCAGTGAGTCGCACGTGAGGCGTCATCAACAGCTCCTCCCACAAGTCATCAACAGCCCCTCCTGTTGCAGAAGGCCGCCTCGGCCTTTTTAAACCAAAAAGGTTCCACCAATATGACTACCCTTACGGAAAATTGGGCACCTCGGATCAACTCGCCAATCCGGCTCTGTGTGTCCAAATGCTCGCAGCTTGCCGGCAAAACAACCCAACATTCGGTGAAAATCTGGCAGTGTAAAAGGAGCTTAAGAATGTAAAAATGTTGGGGCGTCGGTAGCGTAGTGGATAGTGCCGGCACCCCATGTACAGAGGCGATGCCTTGCTGCAGCGGTCGCAGGTTCAACTCCGGCTTGCGACCATTTGTGCGATTACATTGTTAGCATGCTAATGTTAGCATTTAGCTCAAAGCACTGCTGTGTGAAAATACAGCCTCACAGAGCTGCTAGACTTTAGCCCAGTTCAGACGTTTAAGAATGTTGTAGAGAAAAGTTGCAGCGGTGTGAACTGGCTGGTCTGAGCTGACTCAAGCCGGCTGATGGTGTCACTTGCAACTCTGCTGGTCAAATCGCTGGTGGACGTTTTTTGGAACATAAGGCTGGTCACCTATTTCTACAGCCAATCAGTGAAGACCACTGGTCAAGTCAAAATGAAATCCTTCCGAGCCGAGCCCTTTTTTTCTGTCCTCATGGTGGCAGTGTTGAACGGTGGGTCGCTGCTGCTGCTCACTGTATGTGCTTAGGTCCCCCCAAAACACACATTTCGCTGGTTTTTAATATTATGAATACAGTCCATCTGATGCTCATTTTATGATTTTCACGGTTTAATCACTACTCCAAATGCAACTGTAGCCAGTATCTCACCATCACTATCCTCACTCATGTTTTAGGAAGCTACAAATTATATTCACACAATTCCACAAAAGAGCAGAGCAGAGTTACAGAGAGTTGTTGCATAGAGATGATACACCGTCTCATCTAGTTGCACTGGTGTGAACTGGCAGGTTTTTATAACACTGCAGACAGTGAATTGCAGGTAGCTGCATGTTTCAACTCGTCTCGTTGCGAATCTTTGGTCTGACCTGGGCTTTATGTTGTAAAGTAGCATACTATTGTATGGTAAAGTGTGATTGTATGACACTGTAGTGAACAATCAGTGTTTGTAGTGAAGACAAACAAACAGGAAAGTAAAACAGGGTGAAAATAGCCGTCTGGTATTTCTGAATCATTTTTCCTTCCCTACATTCATAAATATTGTAAGCCTTCTCCTGAAAGAAAGCCTGGGTAAGGATATTATTTGATTCTCAGAATATTTCCATACCAGCTGAGGTTGTAAAACTTCACACTCATGATTTTATTACTTTAGAACTTTGTAACATGTGTAGAAGCTAACAAACCCACAATAATCCTAGCAGCTCACTGAATAGACACACAACCAAATTCAGCATAGGAGGAAAATTATCTCTGTATGCCCCATTGCACTTAACCCAACCTTGAAATCACTTCTTTTCACTCAGTGCAAAACAGAGAACAACTGTGCTCTAACATCAGCATGGACTATTATGCCCCTTTTACTCTGCACTTCAACTCTGTAAATAAGTTGTTTTAAGAGACAAACAGAAAGTTAGACAAACTGTCCTTGAGTCGGCCCTGCATTGTGCTGAAGTTTTCTACAACAAAGGGCCATTGCACTTTAGAGTTCTCTTTTTCATGCAGATCTGTCAAGATGATAAGAGATAGAAGTTCTCCACGCATCTTTTCTCTAATATTCCACCCCCTTTTATCCTGAAAATAAATAGTCCTTCACCTCTGAATAAAAAAAAAGAATGATCACAATGTGAGAAGATTGAAATCTTTCGCTTAATTGAACGGAAGGAAATGGATTAAAGTTTACATCTAGATTCCGGGTTGACTGTGGGAGTGAAAGCAATTATATGTGGAGCCATCTAATCAATTTTCCCTTCTGAAAAAAAGTGACAAATTAAGGGCAAAGGGCTGTTTTCCAATATCAAGAATAATTCATTCAGGGTTGGTTTCACTTAGTGAACAACGTCTTTGCCGTTAGTGTTGCCTTTTGATGACTGCACTGTTGCATTATCGAATCACAGAAACATACATCCTGTTTGCTTTACCATATAAATAGAATTGTTGGCAATTAACTAAAGTAAATCTAAATGTTAGGGCTTTATGCCTGGTTATAATATCCTCCTGAAATAGATTCAGCTATTATCCTTGGAGGTGTAATTTTCATCGGGAAGGAACTACTGCATGACTGCCCACCCTGAAGCCAGAATCCAATTAATTGGATTTTACCCTCATTTGAGATTAACTGAGGGTCAGAAGCAAGACCTGATCACCAAAGACCTCCTCTCTTCGTACAGTATCATTGTAATTAGTGCCTTTTACTATACTATTTTTAGACAAATAGTATAGACATGGGTGATTAATGTCCAACACTGAAGTTAAATTGCATTTTTTTTGGTCTGCTGCAGCATACATATCTGCTCTGTAAATCTCTTGTCACAAGTTCTTTCGAGAGTAAAAAAAAATGAAACCAAAAGAAGGGAATTTAAATTTAGTATTCCTTAGTTTCATGATGGTACCCCATAGCAGTTTGTCTATGTAGATGGAGAGACCTTATTTGCATAAGGGTACGGTCACACATGAGCAAATGCAGGTGAGTGATCATCACCTGCTGACATGATATTCATTGCTTGCTAATGTTAGCTAGCTTGCTAATAAGACTACAACATATGATGCTATTGGTACATTTTACATTTTCTTATGTTCTATGCCTGTTTCTGAAATCACTGCCAGCCAGGCAGCATCTCTCATGTGGGGCAGTTTGCATTTTTAATGGCCAGTATCACTCAATACTGGCTGGCTAAACTCGGCAGCAATCAATGTCTCCTCCACATGTACTCCTTTGCAACTGGTTGAGGCTGTTACTTCACTGGTCAAAAGGTCACCAAAGTTGAACTCTGCTCATGTGGAAGTGTGAATTTGCTTTGCAACTAGAAGCAAATGTTTTATTTCCCCCTTCACTCGTATATAATGGAAGTCGAAGAGTTGAAAATATTCGCTCATGTTAATTTCGATCATGTATTAATGTGCCCTAAAGCAGTGTTGTCAGTGTTCTATCATAGGCAGAGCAGACTGTTGACAGTGAGCCAAGCAGCAGCCTGCAACACAACACAGGAGCCACGGACTCTGAATAACAGCCTACATCAGTCTTCCTGCTATAGTCTCCTTATCCAACATGTAAATATGAACACACATCTTGTCCTGCACCTTAGCTTGTTGAAGTTGCTGACGTAAGTTTATAGGCCAGATAGCTAAGCAGCTGCTCAGGTGTAACACGTTAAACAGCATGTAAACATACCTGCAAATGTCACTTAGGGATGTCCAGGGGTACACCCTGTACAGGTTGCCAGACTATCACAGGGCTGACACATAAACCCTTTTTAGATAGGAGCCCAATCAGCATTGGCAGTATAAAAACAAAATCGGGGAGTGCAGCAAAATGCCGCCTGCCTACTTTTGTTTATACAGAATGCGCCTTTTTCGGGGCAATGGGGGGCGTGAGCAAGTAACAAAACGTGTAGCTCAGCATGTGACGTAAACAGTGACGTGGGAGGGAAGCCGCGGCTGGTCAGGCGGCGATAGTCAGATGGCGATTCTCTCATAAGTCGGCCCATTCTTAACTGTCATCTGACGGTTAATGGCCTCGTCATTTGCGAGAACAAGGAGGGTGCGCAATTCCTTGTCTCCCCAGTTGCTCATCTTTACAGTGTCTATCAGGTTTGCGCTTCCCTCTTGCCACTAGCTGCTGGCTAATTCCTGCTATCAGCTGTTTCCTGTTTATCCACCTCCAGTGGGGGGCTATAGAGACAGACAACCATTCACGCTCACATTCACGCCTACGGACAATTTAAAGTGAGCAGTTAACCTGCATTTCTTTGGACTGTGAGAGGAAGGAACCAGGAGGGTTTGAACCAGAAACCCTCTTGCTTTGACTGCCTCCTTAGGTTGCTGGTTCAGATCTGGCTGGAAGGACCTTTTTCATATGCATTGTTAATTTAGCGTTTGTACTGTTAGGTGTATTTGGAAAAAAAAAAAAAAAATCCATTACCTACTTTTCATGTTGCCAATGTTGCTAAAATCATAAAGAAGAACCCATGTTGTACACCAGGTTATGATTTGTTGTTTTGTTTTGTTTGTTTTTTTTTAATATATTTTATATAATATTTTTTGATTCCAGAAATTAGCCCGACATGACACAATAATGTCAGGTCAGTAGAGATGAGAAAAAGAAACTGACACTGCACCCTTTGTGAACTCTGACGGAGCATTTCATATGCATGAGTAAAAGTTCTAATTTTATCAAAACCCTTTGGTGTAAAACCCACTTTGATTTCTCTTAGACTGATTATAGTTTTATGATTCTTAAGAGATTGGACCATATCACTTTGAAGTCAGAGTAATGTTAAGACCCTATGATGTGGTTAAGACTTTGCCTTCTTTCCTTGGAGCACCCTTGATGCCCATTACAGCAAATTATCCAGTTAGATTCCTTACTATCATGAGGGCATTCTTAAAATCCCAGCTGAAGTACACTTCATTGGTGTTGCTAGATCCTCTTTGTCAGGTCTCTCCTGTGTGTTTTTACACTTTGCCTAAAAATATTTCATCCTCGAATGTGCGTCATTTTTTCATCCTGGATGTGCATAATGTATGTCAGTTTGAAACTTAAAAATAAACTGTGTTTTAAAATAAATATCAGCAGATTCAGTTGCAGTTTCTGATATGATGTGTGCAAGACACATAGATCGCAACCTCCACCAGGTTTATCCACGCTGTCTGCAGTAGAGTTGGTAATTTTCTATTAAAAGTAATGCAGGGATAAGAGGGGGTCAGGTGTTGTTCAGTTATTGCCAAAGTACTGTATGAGCTTTCGTATCTGCCAGACGGAACTTAATTACATCTATTTTCAGGGCAAGTCTTTAGTGTTTAAATGACATGATTTAGATATCTCTCAGATGTGCTCTGATTCTGCTCCATTGAAGTTAGATGGATTTCCTTTCCTTGACAGGCTAATCTTGACGGTTACCAAATGGTAACACCATTTGGCTGCAGATGTGAAATAAATGAACATGATTGCTGGAGAAAACAGAAAACATATGGATATAAGCACAGCATATGTTGTTTTTGGAGGCAATACATTTAGTTCGGCCGTGTAAACACAAACTCACTGCAAAAAGTTTCAGAAATCAAGATGAAAATAATTGTATTTTGTTTTACATATGGCAATGATCAATTGGTTGATTTGCTATTTATGGGCAATTATGTGTGTATACTTGGATTGATGCACCAGTTCATTCAACCTGTACTCATTCAGAGGTTGTCAGATACCAACACTTTCTCATGCCCCTTCAGCATCTGATACCAACAGACAAGGCACCCGCTGTCTCCAGGGTAAAACAAATTAGTGCCCCACGAATGACATTACACACTTAACATGAAGTCACACAGGTTAGGTTTAGGCAAACAAACACAGTTGGGAGACACAGCTGCTCAGTTTAAAGTGAATTTATTTTCAATAAGGCAAGAAGGGGTGTCTTCGGTTGATCCAGGGCACTGGGGGCAGTGCACAACAAAATAAAGCAGGTAGGCTGAGCAGGGCTGGAAACAGGTTGGCAGGTTTGAGTGGCAGGCAAACGGGTGGCCGGTGAGTGTAGATCTGAGACACAGAGAAACAAGGTTTGGAACCAAAAAAAATCCAAGAGATGAAAAAGCATAAGCAGCAAACAGACCGTAGTTAGTACCACAAGGTAGACTGGACAATCTGGTGGAGACCGGACTGCAGAGCTGGGATATGTGTACTGCTGGGGTTGATTAGTGGATGGCTTTCAGGTGAGCAGGCAGACTGGCAGCAGGACTGCTGAGAGCCACGCCCAAATACACAGGGTGTTTCTCAAAGTGAGGCAAGAGTCCTTCCTAGCATTCAGTGAACACACATTGGAACAGGCTAACAGGTGTCCCCAGGTGTGCGTCATTAACCCTCAGCAGACTGAGAGTTTCAGGGTACTGTGATCATTTTGACACTCTCTGATGTTGTACAATTGGAACAAATGTATCAGTATTGTCAGAATCACATGACTTTTAGGGGAGAATATATTTCTGGATCATATTCAAGAGTAAGTAGAGTAAGTAAAGAGTAACAGCTGTAAAGAAGTTCTAGATTTACAGTATATACACAGACTCACACACAGAATCACTCTGTGATTCCAAAGTGATCCATATTTTATGTGTGTGTCACCACACACTCTGCTACAGTAATCTGAACCGCAGATCTGATCTGATGAGCCGCGCTGCTCTGAAACAGCTGACCGCACTGACTGTACATGAAACCGCTGTGTAATCTTCTGAAATATGTTCACCTCAAAACAAATGAGTGATAATTTGACCTGCAGGATATTCTAATGTCTTTACTGTGGCCATTCTCACCGTGATTCCCCCGAAAAAATACACCAATTGAAGCAGAATGAATGGATGAATGAAAGCAATTATCATGTCGTTATCATGTCAAATGATTAATTTAAAAACTATTTTGTTTTAAATCCAAATTACGTTACTTTAAAACATTATTTTTCGTCAGTGAACACATTGGAAATTGTAAACCATGAGGTTTCTATCAATGTTTTTTGAAAGCTTGTATGATAAAAACCCGTGGAGATATTAATCCAAATAAGACATATTTATCTAAATCCTGCTGAGCTCCTCTAGCATTGTAGAGGCCCCACCTTCACTTCCAGCAAATCATGTGCAAAGCATTGTGGGGATTTTATACCCGCTGCATGCATTCTTGGAATTTCTCTGTAAGAAGGACTCTGTCCTCGGTGAAATTCGGAAGGAACCTTGACATTGAAACAGCTTTTTGACAAGGTTGAAATTTGTCCGTTTCTGGATCCTTCCTTGACTTTGAGAAACCTATAGAGAGACAAACAAGGAACCACAAGAAACAAAGAAGAGGGGGGGGGGGGGACATCCGACACATGAGGAGTGAAGGAAAGGCAAAGACTATGACAGTTAATTTGACAAAGTTTAGCAGAAGAAACATGGTGATGACTCAAAATAACTCAAAGTTCACTTGGTTTAACACAGTTATGAACACTGGTGTCCTGGGGAAAAGTCCTGTGTTTTTTGACCACCCCAACCTACCTAACTACTTCCTTCTTTACTCCTATCAGCGCACTAGTCATGTGATCAAAGCCTTCTTGAATTTTTGGGTCATAAACACATCACACACTCATGAATATGTTGGTTAGATTTGAACTGTCTTGCATAATTTTTGTAGGTATACATATAAACAGCTCATGAGAACAGCCTACCCTATGTAGATTTTCTAGGTCTTATACTGCGTCAGTTGATCTGAGCATCTAATATTGCCGTGGATGGGTTAACCTTGGAGTTTGTTGAAAGCCAAGTATGTGTAACAGATGCTAAGAGGTGCCTTGCGTAGGTATCAGATGCCAAGGGGCATCTCAAAGCCTCAGTATTGGATGGCCGGAGAGTAAGACCAGGCTAGTTTATTGGTATCTCATGCTGCCTTGCATGTTTTGGGGCAGAAAGCATTCAAGGCAAACTTCTCCCATGTGTGTATCTTACCAAAAAAGTGACCTTTTCCTGTACACCTGAGTAACAATTGCTTTTTAATTTGTGTGCCGGACCTGTTCTACCCCTGTTGATCAGTAGGTTGAAAGCTAGTTTACAGCTGTCTTTATGTCTTTGTCCCAGAGCTCCAATAGTCTTGCAGACAGCCTGTCCTGCCAAGCACTGGTTCATCCATCACTACGCTGTCCAGACAGCTGTGTTGGTTCTACGTTTGGATCCAGCCAGGCTGGTTTGCAGGTTGAGAGCTTTATGCAAAGGCTGAGTTTGCAGTTGCTTCAGGAGATTTGGCACTGTGAAATGTCTATTAGCTGATGAAGAATGGACGTCGAATGCAGATGTTGAGCAAAATGATTCTTTCTCCAGGGAGATCATTTATGTATTGTTTTGGTAAATTATATTCCTTGAAACAGTAGTGAACCCCCCTCTAAGCCTGGCAAAACATAAATGTAAGGATGGAGCAGACATAAATGGAAGAAATGTGTGAGTCCATGTTGCTGATTTGACATTGAACAACAACACAACAAGCTGCTACGAAAAGACAGATGCGTCTTTTCTACTTAACTACATATTTCCCCTCCACTAAGGAATTACCATGATGTAACTGACGACATTTCGATGTTCTGAATGGTGAATCTGTACAGACAATATGAGTATAGCACAAGTATCCACATTCTTATTGTAAGTATTACAGCTTCATAATTAACAAAGTGACATGTGACCTTTATTTAATATGTCTCTGGCTTTTTGCTTGTTTATATTCACACATTTCACATCTGTTCTTTTCTTTTATTCCACATGAATTTATTCTGTAGGAATAATGTGCACTGTTTAAGATAAAGTGTCATACAAACCCTTAAACCGCACTTTTTAACATACCAGTCGTGATGGAAACGGTGTCAAGATCAACAAGAAAATACAGAAACAGATGTATTTTGCACATCATTTGTGCATTCCGTGACATTATGGTGCTTTTGTGTATCCTCATATTTATTTTCTGTGTGCCGTAATAATGTCACATTGTCTGCAGTGACTTAGATTCTTCTGGATTCTTTCGCCGAGGCTACTTCTGTTTGCACCGTGTTTGCTTTGTATGCTAATTGTCATTCCAGCCAGAGAGCCCTCTCCCTGACTACCACTGATTCCCTGCAGACAATTGAACTGTTAATGAGATCTGATGGACAGATGGACCGTCACCGTGAGGGCAGCTACCGTGTCCTCTCTGACTCCGCGGGGGTGGGAGTGGAGGTGGGCCAGACACATTTCTTCCAAGATAGACTTGAATTCCCAGACTTTCTATCAGATGATCCTCATGGTGGAACGGTCAAGGAGGTTTTATTTCAAAACAGAGAGCAACCTGGATGGAGAGCTTTCAAAGTCTGCAATTATTAGGGTCTGGAAAAGTTCATCTTGTTTAATAACTGTCAGAGAAAAACACAGGGAAAAGCATTTATTCTTTCCATGGGCAGATATTTTATCTTGCTGTTGAGGCGGACAATAAACATAAAAAATTCTTAAGAGCAGTTCCTGAGGGGGACAGCAAAGGTGCCACAAAAGGTACTGTTATGACTGTTATTAGCTTCCTGATGATGCAAACTGTATCGTGCAGGGAAACATGAAGGTGTGTCAGAGGACATTTTCAAGTGCTCCACTGAATCCAAGTAATGGAGGTATCATCCTGTCAGACAGACCTCAGGACCCTTTCAATACAGTCCACTACAGAGTATAACTGCTACTGCTGCTGGTGTGCAGAGACACTTGTGGGCATTTTCTATAATAGTATGTGCGATTTATAGTTTATAGTTTGGATGCATGGCAGGGTATTAACTCTAATAATGGAAATTAACTTTAAAGACAGACAGAGAGAAGGATAGAGAGTGGTAACATCGACGGGAGAGATTGTAGCATTCTTTATTGATGGTGACAGAGTGACGACTAACTGATATTAATGGGCCCAATACGGTTCAATGTGCATTAGAAAGTCTGTGTTATGTAAGGCGTAATGTACAGCAAGTGGGTCATCATTGCCAAGTAAACCCAAACAAGGTGAATCAGGACCCTGATGCAAAGGGCCTGTCCCAATACCCACACTTCCCCTAGAGATACCCATTTGCACTTGGTTGTGTGCGTTCACGTTTAGGCTAGTGGTGTCCCAAAACAGAATTGAGGTAGTGGAAGTGGTTTTCAACACTTAAAACCCGCCTTAGATTCTAAGAGAGCACCGACCCACACTTTCAACAAAGTGGAAAATGAAATTTCCCAGATCACCTTGCGAAGTCAGCAACTTCGGCAAGTTTTGGAAAACAATTTGTTACTGTACGATCGGAATGTAGGCTTTACAAACAACGGATGGTTGGACTAGTGTAAAATCATCAGCAACTCGGTTGAACATAGTGTCAAAATATTTAAACAAATCGACTTACCCGAACAAAATTGATCAGAACTAGAAGACGTCGTAGGCGCCTCCTGTTTTCAGCATTTCTTCTCCGTTGATTCATCAGACAGAGAAAAATAAACACAGCACACGCCACAACACAAGCACTGGAGCTGGCATTTTCACTGCGTCGCTACTACGCATGACGTATGCCTGCACGTCTGCCACGCAGACTTGCATGAAGTGGCGTCTCATTTCTTAGGGAAAGATCTCTACCCTAATATTTCTCACTTCCCTCATCAAGGGTTATCTCGCAAATGAGGGCACTCAATACCAAGTGGAAGATTTGAGGGGTAGAAATGGGATTGGGCCAAAGTGTCTTGAATTAACCTGAAGGAGTTTGTTTCGCAACAATGACCCCCTAACTGTACATTACTCTGCTTATTACATGGCTACTTACTAAATATCTTAAAAATTTGACTGTAAATACAAATTTAAACTTGGTTTATTGGTTTAAAAAAGGATTTTAAATCAGTGTTTCTATGATCAGAACTGCGTCCATATGAATGGTCTGCTCTTAAGTATTAAAACACCGTAAAACCTTAGTTGACCAGTCAGAAATGTGTATTCAACAAAGCCATGTAATAATACATGTTGTGCACTGCATCCTCACTATGCTGTTTTGTTTCTAAGGTATGATAATCTGTCATTGGTCATATCTTTGCCCATGTCCAGTTGCTGTCATCTAAAGCAGTGGTTCCCAACTGGTCCATCCACAGGGTCCAGATTTCTTTTTCGTCATTCAAGGTCCCACAGTTTAATATATTCAATGGCATACTTTAGTTTGGCCATGTCTTCAAGCTAGTTTGCTGTCTCAAGTAGCTGCCCAGTGGTCACTCACTCTGAAGCAGGAAACCCCCTGCAAAATAAAGGCACTGTGCCGAGAACACCAAGCAGAGTAAAAAGTAGTAGCTGCATGGCTTTCTGCAGCATGGCAAAGCTGTGAGGGTTCTTGGAACATCATTTTTATCATCTGACCATGTCCTGGAGCTTCCCGGCATGTAGCACATCTCTGTGGTGATGCCTGGGTAAATGTAGGGATACAACAGTACACACAAACACCCAGTGCAGTTTCAGCAGAACACCTCTGTCTGTTTTATGGAGTTTATGTAGCCCTTTAAAAAGTTTCTTTTGCTTTCACTAAACAAACAACAGAGCAATTTTAGCCATTGGAATTGTGGCCGCCAGGCAATTACAGTAGCTCTGTTTTGGGTTTGGGATTTTATGTGTTTTAATATAACATTGATTTTTCATGTAGTGGTCAATTTTGAGATTTTGGGCTAGTTTACTCCTTGAATATGTATTCTTTCAAACTGCCATAAAGAAAACATTCAAATTATACATTTAGACATTTATTTTATTACATGTTGTCCACTTGCAGCAGTAGGTTTCTCCAGAATTTACCATAAAGTTAGCATTGTGTAGTGTAGGCCAATATGATTATTAGCTGGGTTACCACAGTTGTAGGCCTTATATGCCTGTCATGTTATTAAATGATCAATTTTCATGAGCTTGAAATATACTATATTATTATTACTAAGGGTCTGAACATTTATTCTGTTTGTGAGCAATTGTTTCCAATAGAAATGTATTAAATTCCCCTCTGTAAATCTTTGAATGCTGTTTTCTCAAAATGAGTTTTTTGTCATACTCCAAGTCGAACATCTCAGCCTCTGTAGCACCTATGTGCACCAAACTTTCCAGTTATACACCTAGCTATATTCTGCAGACATTAACAGAAGGATTTGTTAATAAATCATTCCTAGCCTGATTTATGTGACATTTTATTCCTAAAAATATGTGGGAAATCGATTTTTTTTAAGGCTATGGACAGTATTGATTTTCTAGGTAATAAAAGCAGATATCCTTAAATAATAAATTATTATAAAAATTTTTGTCACCTTATATGTAAACAAAATGAAAAAAAGAATTTTGCACTTGGCTTTATCAGATGTTCAGATTTATCTTCCTAAAATATATGCAAATTAGCGCATATTTAATTAGATAATGCTAAATGTGCATAAATATACATTAAAATTTAAAAAACTTGTAATACATTGTTTTTCTTACTATTGTAAGTAATCAGCAGAGGAAGTTTCATGATGATATCTATTATTTTAAAATGTTACCCTTTTTTTAAGTCGTGCTTCAGATTCACTGGCTCATTCACAGCTGAGTCTTTCAGCTGACTCGTAAATGTTCATGTCATTCATGCAGGTGAATAGTGCAGCCGATATAACCTGACACTTCTCTCTTTTACTCTACTGATACTCTCATGCTAACACCATTAGCTATCTAAGATTTAATGTGCATGTGTGTTTATTAAGAGGTAATTAATTCACCCAGCAAAGTCATTGCTGCTGCATGCAGTCTTTCAGAGTTTCCTCAAAGAGCTGAGCTTTTCCTGGCAAACCTAACTGTATAACCATTTGCTATAAATGTCAATACCTTGATGTAAGTGTGCCGTCAGACAATGCCCACAGCATATTAATGACAGCTGAACTAAAACCATACTTTGATGTTGTACATAAAAGCCCATGATCATATTGTGAAATGGGAAATAAATTATTTAAATTGCATTCACATACTCAATTATTATTTTCAGTATGTAGAAAACCCCATGGTGAAACACACACATACACACACACACACACACACACACAAGTGTACAAAGGCAAAGGAAGTGAAATTGAGCTGTTTTACTGGAGTGTGTCTTCACTGTGGCCGTAAACTCATGAGACAGATAGTACAGACAGTGTGCATCATGGCAGCACGCTCTGTCAGTTCTCCTACTTGTTCACAAGGCTGTCGTGGGATTTACACAGTCCGAGTCTATCCTTAATGAGAGCCGTAATCATCCTATGCACTGGACCAGACAATCCAAGCTAACGAAGACGAAGACTGTAAGATGAAGAAACCAAACACACTTCTCATCCACTCCTCCGGGGTTTCGCGTTACAGTCTTAATCACAGAGCTTGACAACACGTCCCATGCTTGTCATTCGGGGGCTTTGAACTTGATCTAATTTTAGTATTTCTGATGGTGTTTAGTCGCACCAATTATTTTAGTGACACAAGCTGTTCCACCATAATTCAACCTATAGAATATAATAAACGTTTAGTGCGCTGACGGGCAATGCCAACGGCAGTTCTCTTGAATGTAGCACAAGAAGCGAAAAAAAACATGACTAATAAAACTGTCTCCCCAGACTGTGCAGTCCCATGTATTGCTTTCTATGACCCACATGATGATGTGAACTGGCATTGTGTAATTGATAGATGTTTATCAGCTTAAGTGTCTGAAATGTCCAGAACCTCTGTACTTATCTTGTTAAACCAAGTATCAGTTGTAAAACGAAATAGTGACTCTCTTCTAAAGAGTGTTCCAAGGAAAAAGAAACACACACACACACACACACACACACACACACTGTTTATATGAGCGTTTTGCCATGTGCTGCTCCTTTGGTTTTCTCGAGATTAAGTTGTCTGATAAAATGTGATTCTCTTTTTGTTTTTTTAACTGTTAAAGCCTGCCAAACATTTCTCTGGTTCCAGCTTCTCAAATGTGTTTGATTTTGTTTATTGGACAAAACAAGCAAATTAAAATTTACCCTGGGCTCTGGGAAAAGTGTGATCACATATTGGACATCATGGTTAGGAATAGTTAAGATAAGTCACCCAAAGCTACTTGGTGAAGGAATAATAACAATAATAATACTATCAAATATCAGTAATGTGCAATAATAAGTCAATAAAGTCTAAAATCTTAATCATAAAAATTAGGTATAAAGTCATCACCAGTGCAGGTCTTGATATGTGTGTCATCATTAAATAAGACCAAATATGCCAACTTGAAAAGATGCGTTTTCAGACAGGATTTGAAAGTGGGAAGGGAGTCAACACTGCGAATGTCGTGAGGGAGAGAGTTCCAGAGGCTGACGGAACAATCATCTTGGTCCCCTGTGGAGCACAGTTTATATTTAGCATGTATCCGTTTAACAGATAAATGCATTTTCCTCATATAATATTTGCAAAGCTGATTCCTCATAATGTGTCCACCACCTGTAGATCCAGCCCTGTCTGCTAGCTAGAAATTACATTTATATGTCACTAATTTGAAACAGCAAATGCATTTTGAGGGAAAAGTAATGCAAAGCTATAACACATTCCATTAACATAATGAGAAAATGTTGCTAATCAACATATCTGGCAAGTAAGTTTACTGACAACACATTTCAGTTTCCCGCCAAACAGACAGTCTTGCGAAACAGTATCCAATTATCTACGTGTAACCAAGGTACTTTTCTGGCTGATACTTTAGACAAGAGTCTGGACATGAGCCTGAGGTCGTGGTGTCAGGGTCCTGAACTTTGTACACTCGCCATCCTCCCTAACCACCTCCTTCCGAAACCCACGGGAAATGAGTTTTGTTATCTGAAACACACATTGTCCCTAAACATAATCCAGGCAGTGCTTACATTGCAACAACAGTATAACTAAGAAAGCAGTTTAGTAACATACCAACAGCAAAAATGTCCCCCGTGTTGTATTAGTTTTAGTAGCACAGGTGGGGCCCTCTACCTGGGGGCTCTGTCTCTTCTACACCATTCACTGAAGAGGGTGTAGGACAGGCATGTCCAAAGTCTGGCCCGGGGGCCAATTATGGCCCGCAGACCAATTTTAATAGGCCCTCGGCTTGACTTTCAAAATATACCATATGTGGCCCTTTACACAATAATGGTTAATCTAGCAAGATCACTTCCCATTTTTACCCTTCACCTCACATATAGGACTATCATACAGTTTGTAGACAGGCATCACGTAGTGATAGTTCATTAAAAGATAAAAATGGTTGCATTTGTCTCACTTTTTTTTTTTTTTAAAACCCATCTGATGCGAGAATCAGTTGGCCCCCAGGTATTTTTATGTTGTTTTATCTGGCCCCCATTCAAAAATGTTTGGACACCCCTGATGCAGGATGTCTAATGGCAAGAATCTGCCTTATATACTGTGGGATCCGCACATACTCGGTTCGGCACATCCTGATTGGCTGGTTCATGTTTTTCTCAGTGTGCGAATGCGTGCCTGCAAAGACACGAAGCAAAACAAACAAGCCTGTTCTTAAAATAAAAATGTGAAATTATCGGTAAACATATCGGTTTCAGCCATGAGAAGTAGGAAAACGTTTGTTATCTATACTGGCTGAAAAAAATAGATCATGCATCCCCGGTTTTGCTAATAAAGTGACAATTTCTCTCGGGGCTGAGCTGAAAAAGAAGCAGCAGTAAGTTTGGAGTAACTCTGTTTCATTTCAAAAACTCCACTCCAAAGTCGTCAAAATCCAGCGGATGGTCAGTGACTCGAGGCACAGGCAAAAAAGCCATCCTTTCATGTCGGCATGCTACGCGGCTGGTCAGAGTTATAGTTCAATGGCACCCAACTGCATCAGGGAAAATGTGGCGGGACAAGCATTAACGTGAAGGCGGTGAAAGTCCAGGTAGGGTGGGCAGGAGTAGTGGTGGATGGATCCAACAACCACTGGCTGCCTGTAAGACCGTAAAACCAAACCCTGTTTGTTTTTCCTAAACCCAACCACTGGTGTGTGTAAAACACAAAATGTGACCACATGCATTTGCTATTGAAGGAAAAAAAACAACTAAATTTGGTGTTGTACCGATGCAGTGCGTTTATTTTGAACAAATGGTACATTTCCTTTTAAAAGTGTGAAAAGAAGTGTATTGTGAAAAAAGACCTCAACAACCAACGCACCCAGGGTACCTTGCACGTCGTATCTAGATGTAGAAAGTCCATGACCAATTGCAGTAACACTTTACTTGAAGGTATCTACATAAGAGTGACATGACACTGTCATAACTATGACATGACAAGTTGATATTGTTTGGGTTGTCTTGATTATGACAACTTGACATTAATCAAAGTGACATTACCAGAAGTTGTCTTTATGTTAATGTCAAGTCGTCATTATAAGGACAACTTGAGCTCGTCATGACAGCTTGTCAGAAAAACCTCGACGTAGGTCTTTTAAACCATTTAAATCAACGCTTTCTATCTTATTCTTGTTCAATGCGAACATTCTTGTGGTGAGGACAGATACATTAAAAAGGTTGGAATTACCAGATTACACTCGCATGTTAAAGAGAGGCGAACACAGTGGTGTGTGCTCTACGCCTAGTCTATCATCAAACATTCAATCAAATAAAACACAAACACACCTTGATCATTTTTTGTTTTCATTTCACAGTGCTCTGCCTTTCTCTTTCTCACTTCCAAATAAACAACAATTTTTTTTTTTTTTTTTTTTGGTGGTCAAAACAAGCATTCGGAAGACAGTGGCTGAATTGCAGTTATCATTACCCTGTGTGGGTGAAACAACAAGCTTTCATGTGTGCCCCCTTTGTGCGATTTTTGCAGGCCCACCATGAAACTGATTGCACCACAGGCCCCTCATACTGCGCTATTCTCTAATCTGCTCAGACCTGAAATAGAAAAACACAACGGTGAAAACGACTGATAGTCACAGGGACGGGGACGCAGAGGGGACAACTGGAGGTGATGCCTCCTTGCTGTCAGGAAAAACAAACCGCTACAGCAGTGGCCTTGGCCGTCTCAGCGTAAAGCCTTTCTTTAATGACAATGAAAATCCTGCCCTCACAACAGCAACAGATTAAAGCACGGTTATAAATAACAACACCTTATCTCTCCTCCTCTCTTTTATGACAGCATAATCTTTTCTTTTCTGTTACACCAGCTGCAGGTTGCCCCCCCCCCCCCCCCCCCCCCNACCAGCTGCAGGTTGCCCCCCCCCCCTCCCTCCCAGTCTTCATCTTTCTCTGTCTGTCTCAGCTTCTTGTTTAATTAGCTGGAAAAGTCAGCGTGAGGCGTGCAGCTCATGAAATACAGCCCTCTCGCTTCTGCAGAAGCTGGCTCGTTTGAATGGGTTCATTTACCCAGATAGCCAGAGCCACCATCTCTAAAAATGTGACTCCCAGAGAAGTATGACATATACTATAGCGCGCTCATTCTCTTTAGTTAGAGGAAGTGACAGGTGCCTGGGAGTACCAATATTTAAAGCACGGATTCGCACCACTGCTGCACATCCATTTTGTAAAGTATTCTGTCTATGTATGGAAATCGCAGAGGACAGCCACCCAAGAATTTCATCGTACGTAGCAACAAGTTCCCAAGCCTGAGTCCTTTGGGATCCTATTCTCTGCAGCTCCACAATAGTTTGTCAGACAAATGATTTCAGCTCCAAAGATGGTTACTTTATCTAAATTAATTACCGCTGTCAGCAGATGGGGTTACAGTTTGAAGTAAATAATGTGTCTGGTCGAGAGGAAGCAACAGATTTCTGTTTGTGTGCACGCGGCAGCTTCCCATCGTTATCTGCCTGAGTGGCTCCCAAAATGTAATAAGTGTATGAGGAGTTGGGGTTGCTATCTGCCTCACGCTTTGTGCTGGTTGTCGGGCTTTTCTCCATTGTGAAGCTTTCTTCTGGCAGCTCAGCTCACTGGACCTTGACAGCATTTCATTAGACGGGAGGTCCTCAGGGTTCTCAAGGAGAAGAAGTCTTTCTTCTTCCACAGGCGCGCTCGCCGCTGCTGCTGCTCTGTTCTGGCCCGCGAAAACATGTGCTAAAATAGCTGTTAATGAGATAAGAAAATATGGCTGCCCTCTCTCTGCAGTTGGACCTTGTGCTCAGCAGTGAATCGAGAATGTAGAAGTTTCTTTTTTTGATTTCAGGTTTCTTTGAAGTCACAGATGTCAGATGCCAGTGTAAATGAGAAGCAAATTAATTCCTTTCATTAAACAACCTTTAAACCTCGTTCTCCGTAAGGCTCCGTCCTTTTGGCTATTTTGAATGTTTCTTTCAGTATCTGAAGGCGCACCGGAAACTAGTGTCAATATACTGTGGCAAGGTCGGGCGGCACAGGTCAAATTCAGCAGAGAAGTTAGTTTACATTTTTCATATTTACTCTGTTATTGGTTCCCTGCAGAGCTACGCAGCTCTCTATTTAAAACGTTTAGGATATAATAACACAAGGCCACACTGTTTTGAAGCTGTAAGCATTGCTCGGTATTTTTCTAATTTTGTTTTTCCCATATGTAATGCTGTTTAACATGACCAGCAGTTGTCTGACTTTTCCAGGCCCATCTCCAGAATATCGTTAAATAGGCTCTATTCAATCATCCCTTGTTTATGCAAATGAATGTACGAAATGTGCAATACATTTTCAGCATCTTGACCCTGTGGACCAAACTCAGAATCCTGGCATCGGGCTATAGGACCACATTGGCGGCGCGGCGCACTCGAAAAAATATCCATATTAATGAGAAGAGGCGTCGGTGATATACGAGGGCACATTACCATCGGGGTGCCAAAAGTGGACGAACCCATTTTAAGTTTAACACAAATCAAAATGTCATAGCAGCATTTGAAATTCAATTTTGAGTCTCTTTAACTTGAAAAGAGGCTCAGCGGCTCCCATGCTGAGTTCATGGCACAGGGGCAGATTACGGGGACTAGCACTGGTTTGGCCACTAAAGAGAACACAGTGGAGGGGACGAGGGACATTATCTCATCCTGGTTCCTCTGAGCAATCACTGCATTGCCCCGCTGAGATAACTGACTCATTTTGTCAAATGATGTTTGAGATTTGGCATGTGAAATCGACTGAGGGCATAGAAACAGGACAAAAAATAAATACATTCTGAAGCTATTTTTTTCCATTCATTAGCCACTGGGGAATGAGTTTAGCATGACTGGTTAATGTAATTAAATTAAACAAACAAGGTGTTGTTGTGTTTTTTCTTTAAATCTATGTGACGGTAATTGCTTGGTTACGGGATGCAATAATTGGCAATCCATTTTAGGGTCTTAATATGAAATGGAAAAACTGAGAATAGTAACAGTTACTTTGCCTGAAGTGAAGATGAGGACAGATAGTGAGTGGGGAAATAGAAAGGGCTACTGGAAATCACTTTTAACTGGTGTGGACATGGTGCTGCACTCAGCAGAAATAGTATACCTCTACAGATATATATTATGCTGATCAGGCCTTTCTCAGACTTCACTATTGACTATTGTGCAAATTTTATGCAAAAACTGACAACAAAAAACATTTTTGTAATGACAATGACAGCAGCAACGATTTTGATGAAAGACTCTGAAACTCAGTGTAACTTCTGAGCATGAGCTTGAGAGAATGTCTTCGCATTTCAGACACGTCTTAAGACAGAGAGATGGAGATTCATTAGAACAATGTGCTGTGCTGCTTTAGCAATGTTGCTCTAGAAGATTTAATTAAATACATTCATTACATTTTCTGGCACTGTTCAAATGCAACAATTACGTATGATGATTTCTTCATCAACACCAGGGAAAGAAAACTGCCCCAAAAAGCAAGAAAACAAGCCAACACAAATCTTGCTGCTGCGTGAGGTATTATAAGTAAAGGCTAGGTGTTGCATGTAATGAATCAAATACATTACTCAGAGTCATGCAGATTGAATAAAATCAAAATCTAATGTGTCAGTAATCCAACAAAGCAAAAAGGGGCAGGCAGGCAGGAAGTCCAAAAATGGAGGCAGGAAAGTGAAGGTTGGACACTGGAGACCTGATGACAGACTCAGGCTGTTCTCACACACTGTTCGTACGTATACCTATGAAAAGACAAAAGTTGTGCACAACATTTGTATATAACCCATATAATCATGAGTCAGTAATTTGTGTATAACCCAAGTAATCGGGAAGGCTGCTATCACACCAATGCACCAACAAGAGCAGCAAACAAATGGCAAATGGACCTGCATTTGTATAGCACCTTTCTAGTCATCCGACCACTGAAAGCACTTTTCACATTATGAGTCACATTCATCCATTCATACACTGGAGGCTACCATTAAGGTGCCACCTGATACTCAGTTTTTAAACACAATCACACACCGATGGAACAGCCATCGGGAGCAATTTGGGGTTCAGTATCTTGCTCAAGGATGCTTCGACGTGCAGACTGGAGGGGCCGGGGATCGAACCGCTGATCTTTTGATTGGTGGACAACCCACTCTAACTCTGAGCCACAGCTGCCCCAGACAAAGTAGTATAACGACCTCATTTTGTTTGTTTTTCACCGTTCCATCGCTACTACAAATGCAGCTGTAGCCAGTATCTCACTATCACTATCCTCATTCATATTCTAAGAAGCTACAAATTATATTCATCCACAGAATAAGGAAACAGAAGCTGGAAATTAGAACAGAAGTACAGAGAGTTGTTGCATAGGGATGATACACCATCTCATAAAGGGTCCGTCCCAAGTCTCTTAAATTACTGCTAGTTATCTTACCTAGCCGACTTTGCTAGCTGTTTAGCCCCTCCCACCTGGGAAAAAATGCGAGGAGCTAGCACTAGGAGCGATGAGCGAGCATTGTTGGTTTAAGAGACATGAGACGTCCTTTCCACTGAAGCGTCACGTGAAGCGACGTCCATTCCTGATGACGGCGGCACCGCTGGATCTGCTCCGTAAAGCAGCCAGCGTCTGGCGTTACTATGGGTACATCCCAAGTCTCATTATATTCGCTGACCAAAACAGTAGCCCCCACCCCCTGCCGTCATGACTCTGGTCACACACTTTTGCATGTAGCAGCTGCACATCACCGACAGTCCGATGAACAACGCAACGGGTTGTGACTGAAATAAACCTAATTGCAACATAACAATCTTGCATGAAATATCATTACTCTTTGAAGTAGGTAGGTGAATTACAGCAATTCATTGCAAAGAATGCATGTTAAGGGTACTTACTCTTGTACTGTTTCTCCGCCATCTCGTTCAAATGTGCCAGATGTAGAGGGCGGGTATTTATACGTCATGGCGTTCAGCTGAAAAACTCTTCCGGATAGGAAGCTCTCAACCATCCTAGCTCGTAGCTGCTTAAAGCTTGCTGCTAGCTCCTAGCGCTAGCTCCTCACTGTACAAATAAGAGACTTGGGACGGCCTAGAAGGTGGCGGACCTCGAATGACTTCCGGTTCAAGCAAGGAGCTAGCAGTAGCACTATAAAAATAAGAGACTTGGGACGGACCCCTAGTTGCATTGGTGTGAACTGGCAGGTTTTTAGAACATCTTTCAACTTGACCTGTTACGAATCTTTGGTCTGACTTGGGCTTAAGGAGGCAGGTTGGGGTGGTGAATGGGTCAAAGAAACACAGGACTTCCCCTAGGAGACTGTGTGAAACCAAGTGAACTTTGAACATACTGAACTTTTCTTGCCTAACCCTAACCTATGTAACTTAATTTATGTTAAGTAAGCACCATTGGATGGGTGCAAATTCTAGATAGCATATGAAATGCTGTATCTGCATTGTCAGAAGATATCATGAGCTGCTGATGAGGATACATTGACAGTTCTAATGGAATTGTGTTTTTTGAAAAAATGTGTAAACACCTTGTTAGCAAACCAAGCTGATGAGTTTAACTGAAAGTCATCTGAGGGTTTTGTTTTTACCCTTCAAAACTCTTCCTTGAATTTAATGATGTAAAATCCGGAGAACAAAATACAAGGGGTGGCGGCGAGGTTAACCACCCACAGAGAAAATGGAAAGACGCTCAGAGAACAACTGTGACTGATCGGTGTTAGTGTGTTTGTATTTAGCTACAAACATTTACTACCTAGCCCTGCAAGTACTCACTAAGCACTGAGACACAAGGTGCAGAGGAAAAAAATGAAGATCACTTTCAAATTCTGGTGTGACCAGGCCTGAAAACACAGCGAACAATGAGGTGGTGAACTGAGGCATGGTGGTTGTTTTATAAGCTGAGGAGCTGGTTAGAGGATTGGAAACAGGTGTGCAGGTGGATGTGGGAGTCAGATGATTACCACAGGTGGTCAACACTGAAGAGGACGACTGCAGGGCAGGGAGGGAGCTCTGAATGAGTAAATGGAAAAAATATTAGCTGGCAAACTGACAACAGCAACACTTATCTTGTGATAAATATTACATAAACATAAAAATGGAGGTGGACAAGATGGTTATTTACCTTAGCAGAAACTTTCATCTCCCAGGTCAACACATTCTCATTCTGACCTTGTCACATATTGACGTTTGGCCATGGACTTTCCTGATACAGATATGATGTGCAAGGTACCCTGGGTGCATTGGTTGTTGACGTTCTGGGCTACAGTTTCAAGTAATGTCTGTGACATGCATTTTCTGTTTTCAAAATCCATCTCCACTTTCACAGGAAATGTACAGTTTGCATACAGTCTCTTTAAAAATAAGTTTGATGGGTTTTTTTTTCCTCCAATAACAAATGCAGATGGTTATGTTTTGTCAACACACACGTAGTTGGATTTAGGCAACAAAAGCACATAGTTGTGTTTAGGAAAAAAGAACAGGGTTTGGCTTTACTTTGTCTGACGCCGGAATTCACAAGCCATGTTTCCATCAGCCTGTTTAGATGCGCATCTAGAAGTATCGCATCGGAAAATTATGATGGAAACGCCAAAATTAGAATTAAAATCCCCTGACTCGCACAAACTGAAATACGCTCGCTTTAGCCGGGTTTTGGTTGATTAAAAAAAATGTTGATTCGCAAAACGGGGGATGGAAACAGTTATGTTCGAATTAAGTCTGACGTAGCGCACCTCTCTCCATGGTGATATCCACACTCCGGGTCAGGAAGGCGGTAATGCATTCATAAGCTGGTTGCCAACCGCCAGAAAACGTAGAAGAAGAAGACTGCGAGACTTGTTTTGTTTCCAGTTCTGCGGAAAACTCGCACGAGTTCGTAGTTTTCACCAAAGTCCGTACATTTAATGGAAACACACAGGATTTGTATTTCTTTTAATGCGCATTTCCCAATGATTCAATGATTCAGTTTCCGACATCTTCGGCGTGAGATCAGGTTGCTAAGGTGAACTCCTTCAAGCCAACTGCCACTTCCATTGTTTTTTGTACTGACATTAAGAGACATTGTTTGGACAATTCCTCAATTCACCTTCATGAATCAGCTGTTTTTCATCCATAGTGGCACTTTCAGAGCCAGTAACAGGTAGACTATAAATAGAAACTGGCCCGCCTTCAAAAGTTCAGCTCTAAACGGCACACCCCAGTGCCTGCAGCCAATTAAGACACATTTGTCAGCTTCAAATCCAAATTGTTGCCATATTGGTGCAATCTTAGTGTTCTTTAGAGACTAACTTTACTATGTTTCCTCTTGGCACCCTGAAAAAACACAAATATTTGAGTAAACAAAGCTCTGCCCCTCCCATCTCTGCAGAAATTTGATCTCCTACATGCTGCCATGCTTGGCTCACAGCCAGTCAGACATTTGCGGCTCCCTTAGTCCAATTATAAGCAAGCATAATGTTATTTTCATTATGTTGTCATAATGCCTATTACTAATGCAATACAAGCTGGATTTAGCACCGAGATGGTGTCAACACAGGTTGCCAATGAAGGCTACTCTCGGTTTAAGCTTGTACACCGGACTGGACCAGCAAAATCGGCAATTGACTCAACTCTAGCAAACACTATTGCCCCCATACTTCCATGCATCCTTTATGAAGACACAGAATGCAGCAGCACGTGTACTAACAGGAACTAAGAAACGTGATCATATTTCTCCTGTTTTAGCTTCGCTGCACTGGCTCCCTGTAAAATCCAGAATTGAATTTAAAATCCTACTGTTAACTTATAAAGCTCTAAATGGTCAAGCTCCGTCATATCTTAGAGAGCTCATAGTGCCATATTATCCCACCAGAACACTGCGCTCTGAG
>NC_065514.1:8614730-8628553 GCF_006386435.1 Epinephelus moara | reverse complement strand
CTTTCAATAATGTTGTTGTAAGCTACTGTCATTACCTGCATCTCTCTCTCTCTCTCTCTCTCTCTCTCTCTCTCTCTCTCTCTCTCTCTCTCTCTCATTGTGTCATATGGATTACTGTTAATTTATTATGCTGATCTGTTCTGTACGACATCTATTGCACGTCTGTCCATCCTGGAAGAGGGATCCCTCCTCAGTGGGCAGAGTCAAAAGTTTCCTTTTAGGAGGAGGGCATAATATTGTACCTTTTAACAGAGGTAGCACTGTAGACAGCACTGGTCTGTGAGGCCATTAAGTACATCAGGATATGTGGATGGAGAAGTCATTTCGCAATATTATCGGTATGCACCATCCCACCATTTTGTAAACGTCTTCTTCATTTCCCATGGTTGATCTTGCTTGAACTCTGCTACATGCCCCTACAATCTCTGTTAGAACTACTCCATTTCGTCCGTAATTGTAAGCGTTCAGAAAACATACAAATACTGACAAAATGAAAGCAGAGTATGAACAAGAGACTCCATCCATGTCCATATATGTATCTAATGTTAAAGTGAGGCCTCACCCTGAGCTCTGACCTCTCTGGCTCAAAGGGCTGTTTAGGATAAAAGACTCTCACTTCAGGGTTCAATAAAGTGTCCCATCATACTAACATACAAAAGGTCCTGGAACTGTAGGTGTAGGATACAGACGATGGATTGCATATTCTTGTATTCTCACAGTTTTGACCAAGCTATTAAATAACCTGGGATAAGTAATATCAAGAAATTCAAAAACATGAAATCCAGAAGACAGCCTAAAACTGACAGTACAAATATCTCCAGTTGTCTGAGGTACGTACTGTTCCAAACAAATACTTCAGAGGCTGCAAGTAAATGAGGCAAGCGGGGATGAAGCCTGCCAAGAGCACTGCTGGAGTCACAGCTGTTCAAATGGAAAAGAGTGGGAGACAGTGTAGACACTTATTATGATTCTGGGGACACTCACTCTGATTACACATTGGTGGCCCCCTAATTGTCATCCTCAACAAAGATGAAGTAGCTTCCCCGCTGCAACAAACGCAATAAAAGAGTTGCGTTGGCCAAAATGGGTACAACAACTGAGATTAGTAACAAATTCAAGGGTGGGAAATTGTTTTCGTGCAGCAGCGTGTGTACAAGAGTGGGTATGTCTTGTAGCTTTAAATGTTTTTGGTAGTTTCCTGTCAAGTTATGGTCCTGTTTCCTTGAGTCTGAAACCAGAAGGGCAGTTTGACCCATGAGGGCTTTTGATTGATCTGGGCACTTTAGCCTGGAGGGTCCTGCTGTGTCCACAGTGGGCCTGCAAACATCTTTATCACTTTCCCTTAAACCCAGGAATCACTCTGCTGTGATGAATGAGGAAGAGGCAGGGGGGTATACAGGAACAGGGGTGACAAAGCCCTGTGTCACAGCAGCACACAGCTGGACAGGGGCAGAGGAATGGAGTCAGTTGGGCAGGCCTAGAGGGAGGAGGGGTCTTTATAAATGGCCGCCGCTTTGGGCCAAATACTCAATTAGCTGATCTGACAAAGTGCTCCGTCTCCCCTCTGCCTTTGTTTTTTCTGGCTCGCCACATTGTTTGTCCTCAACTTACAGGTGGAGGAGAAGGAGGAAGGTGTTCAGGTGTGATCGGAGCCCAAGGTCAAAGAGGCTATTTTCAAGCTCATCATCAATTAAATGTAATGAGATGAGACTTCTTTCAGAGGAATTCTGTTTTTTACAACCTTGGCCTTATTATCAGAGTTTTGGCTATGATGATATTTCACTCACCAACTTAATTACTGGGATATGGGGCTGCAGGGAGCCCTGCTTGTAAAATAGTCCACTATTTGAAATTAATCCCTGAAGTGAAATTCAGTATTTTTATAACTTGGGTGATTGCCAAAGCTATTTCCACAGTTTTGGACATAATGTCTTGGGTTAAGAGAGCTACACAACAGACTCCTCAGGGCATAAGACAACTTCTAATACACACAGTATGTGAGAACGGACAGTCTGGGTGCGTAAATCTTAGTTTTTATTATTCAGTAAATAACAAGAAAAAAAAAATCTTGTTTTAAACTTGTGATGCTGTCTTGCAGAGGTGGGGACCTCGAGTCACATGACTTGATGCCAGTTTGAGGACTTGAGACCTACTTGAGACAAAGACAAATGACTTGAAAGGACCTTTTAAAGTGAAGTGATTTCTAGTGCAATGCACACAAACCTGGCAACCCATTAGGAAGTAACAGACCAGCAGAGGCCAGTGCACGAGGCACCTCTCATCGAGGGGGATGAAATTTGGATTTCAGGGTTCTTATGTCATTTTTGGTACATTGAGAGCAAGTCTACTGAAGTCAAAATCCTTGTATGTACACGTACTTGGCGAATAAAGCTGATTCTGTTGTTGATGACAGTTGTAAAAAGAGGACAGCAGTTTGCAAGGTCTGCAGCTCAAATCAGTGACATGACCATTACAACAACCATTGTCCCGTCACTACAAAACCGACAATAAAGTTATGTGAAACTGTCTTTTTCGCCAACGTATTAGCTTATTGCCAACGCAGATCATCAGAATTTCACATGACTTGACTTGTGACTTGCTTAAATTATAACGGGGACAGGACGTTACTTGCTTGATTCTCACCACAGTAACTTTAGACTTGCTTTAGGCGGGATTTATACATCTGTGTTGAATCAATGCTGTAGCCTGACATGCGTCTCCCCAGAAAGGTAACTAAGTGTCATGGTTATGCAGACCTCCTGTCTATTTTTGTAAGCCGATTTCCCTCAGTGGAAATTTTTATTTACTTGTAATTCACAGATAAGAAACAATAAATTGTAAAGACGATAAAGCCTCCACAAAATAGCATTTAAAGTCTTGTGTGTGATTTATCCTGGCTTCATATGAGCAGAGGAAATCTCCACTTGTTGCTATGCTACAATGTAAAATGCCATAGGCTTGTGCTAATGGGGTCTGCCCATTGGTCCGACAGCCCATTATTCCGACAACCCATTGTTCCGACCATATTAAACCCATTATTCCGAAGTCCTGTTGTTCCGAAATCATCATGATGCCCTGTGGTTAAGGTCTGGTTAGGTTTAGGCACAAAAACCACTTGGTTAGGGTTAGGAAACGATCATGGTGTGGGTTAAAATGAAAAAGAAAGTGGCAAACACATAAGCCGTGAGCCTGCTTCGCCTCAAGCCTTTCCCAGCTGACCCAGAGCCGGTCGCGGCGCACCATCAAGGCAGAAATACGTCCACCGGGAGCCATTCAGCACCGCGGAGAGCTCCCCACACAACCCAGACCCCAGAGTTGATAACAGGAGGTTATGGTGTTTCACTCTCTCCTCTCTATGACACTTGTATCTCGACCAGTAGCCTACTTTTGTTGCGTTTGCTGATCCTCTATGGTACACAAATACAGTATAGCCTAGTATAATCACATATCGGAACAACGGGACGTCAGACTAATGAGAGGTCGGAACAATGAGAGGTCGGAACAATGACATGGAGCCTGTGCTAATAACATTAGCATGTTAAATTTGTTTGGGAAAAGTGTTTAGTATAAGACAGTTATTTTGTCAGTGAACCTTGTGAGTTGTAATGGAGCCAAATTTTATAACATCACCTTTGTTAAATGTTGCTGTTGTCCCTGGCTTCATATGAGTAGAGGAAAAGATTGCTAGCTGCTAGGCTAATTTATACAATGTAAAATGCCATAGGCTTGTGCTAAAAACATTAGCATGTTGTATTTGTGGGGAAAATGTGTCCAGATAAAGACAAGTGTTTGTCTGTGAATGCTGCGAGTTACAGTGAAGCTGATTTGTGTGCTTGTGTTTCAAATTGGCACCATTAAACCATGTTTAATGTGAGTTTTAAGTATGTTTTAAATCAATTAAATTCTACAGCATGTCACAGAAACCCCATCGGCCACTAATGTTTTGGAGGTGTAAGTGCAGAGTGACACAGACACACCGCCACACAAGTACAAATGCTCGCATGTAGGCTATGGCGTAGGCTGTGCACAGAGCTGATGCACAAATATAAATCCACCTTAAGACTTGAAGGTTAAAATTTGAGACTTAATTGTGATTTGCACATGCGTGGCGTACTCCCACCTCTGCTGTCTCAACCTGCAACCTCATGATTAGTGATCAAATCTACAAAAATTGGGTTCAGGATGTAATAAAACAATATTCCTGTCAAAGTGGAGTCTTTGTGGGAGAAGTATATCAGTAAAGTAGGTAAATAAAATGCAACAAGTCCTCCAAATTAAACTTCAACATGCATTGTTACTAACATAACGACACATGGAAGCATTTTCTGACCAAATCCCCTACCTGCAGGATAATATTAGTTGTATGTGCCTTCCAATACCCGCGCAAGATCATTATGACTTGGTTGGGTTTGGAGACACATCATGGTTTAGGTTAAATAAAGTGCTTAGTTTAGTTAGTTCACAACTTTGTTGAGGTTAGGTGACCTTTGTCTTTAAAGCTACAATAATAACAACAGTTATGGTTCAGTTGCGACGAAAAGAACAGCAGTTCAAAGGCATTTTGTTGACCCATTCCTCCACTGTGACCTTCTCCTTCTGAGGACTTTGTCACTTCATAATAACATCGCCTGACTTCCTCCTTTGTTCCCATCAAAGCTACACAGTTTGTCACTTGAACATAAAAAAATATGCCTTTTTTTGTTGGAAGGACTGACTAAAAAACAAATTTGTCATGTGCACATGTATTCATATATCATATCTAATTTTAACTTTTGAGTGGAGCACCTAGGACCTCATAGCTCAGCAGTTAACTGGTAGGCTTAAGTGTTCTTACAGTTGATAGGAATAATGATCAAAAATACCGAACGTACCTGCAAACTGTTTGCTCTCAATCTGTTTTCCGTGTTTTCCCATTATCTCTGCCCCTATCCTAGATTCGAGTTATGTTTGCACAATTACAAAAAAAGATTGCAGTCTTGGTCAAATATTGAGTCTTCAAGCAATATAGGATGCATATTTCCTGCTTGCTAGCATCCGAGGAGACATAGGTATTTCAATGTTTGTCATTATCATGCTTTAACGTGTGTGTGTGTGTGTATGATGTTGGGGGGGAGGGCTTCATTAGACGGCCTCTATCGTCCTGCTGTTCCATTTGCAAAGTGTGATCAGTAATTATCCTCTCTCATTACTGCGACCTGGAGAGAGCTGAGCCCGAGGAGCTCGCTGGGACCCTTCAGATAACACAGTGACACGGGGAGCTGTAGAGAACACCAATACTTAAACACTAACTACACAACACATAACAGCCCTTATCTGGAGGCTCCAGCCAGCTGACAGAGGCTCACTAAAAACATATTGAGGAGTGCTCCCTACAGAGCATGCGGGCTGTAAAAATAAGCTCACATATAAAGGCGTGCACACACATATAGCGTAGGTACTGTACAAACACACACACCAGTACATTCACTTTATCTATATGTTAATATTTTGCCTGTGGAAAGACTGACATAGGTTGGCACTTTCAGCTCTCACCACTGAGGAAATACAGATTGCATCTTCAATATTTTTACCACTTACTGGTCGTTAAACATCTTTATATTTTGGGTGCCCTGGAAGCTCATGCCCCATGTGTCCTTTGCTGTGTGCACACTATCTTAGAACACGGCAAGACACATTTTAAAACAGAACAAACAAACATCTTAATAATTAAATGTTTATACATGACACACTTTTTAAATTCTCTTTTCATTCCATTCACACAAAATGGCATAAGCATATGTTTACGTAATTATTGTGCCGGGTTTCTTTTATTTACTTGTCATTCATTTATTTTATTCTCCAGTGGATTCCTGACAACGCAGATGAATATACACTCGTATGCTCTCACTGCTGCTCAGGATAACCACTTTGTGAGTAATAAATCTTTATTGGACTCAATGAGATGATAATTGGAAATAAGAAAATAAGCCCATTGTTGCCTTTTGCTGGAAAAAGCCATCCACAGTTTGTCAGATAGACCTCATCAGGCATTAAATTATTTGCTTCAACAGATTTTTACCACTTCCTTTTCTGTTTTTTTTTTTTTTTTTTATTAGATCACTTATTTAACGTGTCTTATACCACCCACTATTCATATTTTTTACCCAGTTTATTTTTATTCTATTCTATTCTGTCTTCTTTTTTATGTTGAAGACATTTATACAGCATTTTAAAGTGATTTTTTATGCCACACTTAATACTGTGGAACCATTTTGGGTTAACACTTTCTCTACAGATGCCCCTGAGATGTACTTCACCTGTCTATGCACCAAACTTATGATGCCACCTTTGTCTTTTTTCGGGCACTTCCCCAACTCCATGCCCCATTGGCTGCACCATACCTATATGTTGCTGAAATATTCTGTGTAATATGTTTTATGGTGAACCTTAGAAAGAACACAAGAATGAATTCATTGATCCAACACTTGAGTTGATCTGTTACTAAAAGTGTTGCTGGAGTTCAAGCACCTACTTCATATCATGTATTATGCTTAGTTTAAACTACATGACTTTAGCCTTGCTTTTTCTCTGCCTGACATATTTTTGGAGTTCCCCAGATCAGAGGCAAACCAGTGTTGGGTTTTCTTATCTTCAGACAAAAAGGGGCCACTCCCCCCACCGTTGGATGGTCTCTGGATGAGGGAATCCCAGGTGTGCGAGAGGGTGTACGCCCCCTCGTCCTGGTTGATGGTGCCGCTCGCCCGCTTCCTGATTTCGATTGCCTCTTTTATCCAACATTTGAATTTATTTGTCTCTGATGTGATTATTTTGCCCTTGTCCCAGTCCATAATGTGGTAGGAATCGGGCGAGCGGCACCATCAACCGGGACAAGGGGGCGTACACCCTCTCACACACCTGGGATTCCCTCCTTTGGATTGGGTAAAAATTCAGCCATCACTACTCCAAACAGAATAACTCCTTGCATTTGTAAGGTCACTCCAGCGGTTACTTCCTGCAACAACTCAAATCTTGCGAGACGTGAGATTTCAGAGCCAGACTTTCACTCTCTGAGTGAGTGTTTTGACTTGCCACAACAAACATGCCAGAATTTTTACCCGATTTTGACCAACTGGATCTGGATGAGCCATTTGAATTTGGTGACCGCCCGTATTTATTTGAACACGGAGTACACGGATGTACACGGATGCAGAGCTCATTGAAACTGAAGAGCGGACAGGGAGAGAGAGGGAGCACATATACTAAAATTGCAACAGGCAGAGGAACATGTCCGACTCCAGCTAAAAATAAACACAGACGTTCATTTCTCCTTTCCGTTATGTTGTCGGATAATTATACTAACAGTCCGAGCCTATCTGTGTGAAAAAAATGCCCCTTTAGTGGACGTATTTTGACGTTGTTCGACGCTGTCTGAGTGCCCTATTATTTAATATAGCACATGCTCACGAGCTGCAGGCAGGTCAGCCCTAGCTTCATACTGGAGAAATGTCACATATTGAACATCCTATCACTCAATTAGACAAAAGTAGATCGGAAAATAGGGCCCAGGTTGAAAAAAACATTAGTTCCCCTTTAAGCAGAGAGGCTCCCTGGAGCGCTGTAGACACATCCCAGATATCTAGCAGGCTAAATATCTGGACCAATCAAGGACCTTATGGTCGAAACCAATGACGGCTCAAGACACAGGTTGATGGGATACCTCGGGGAGGGGTCATGTTTATGAACAGGTGTGCCAATGTTACGGCCAGACATATTTTTAATTGTATATTTGTAGTAGAGCAAGGTGCGGTGATGTTTCAGGACAGTGACAGCTCTTTTTTCTGTGAGGATCTTCGTGTTCCTTTCAGGTGCAGATGCCCAGCACCAATTGGACGACTCTTTATGACATCGCTGCTGCGGATTGGCCAAGCCAGAGCTTGGCCTGCTTAACGTCCGAGTCGGCCGCTTCTTTGTGTTTGTGATCAGCACAGTGAGCCGTTTCATTGCTGTTGACCATGTTGCTTTACGCCGATTGAGCCGCTGTTAGCCGCTGTTAGCCACCAGTTGTATTGTTGTTGTTTTTTATTCTTTACTGTGTGTGTGTGTGTGTGTGTGTGTGTGTGTGTGTTAGCTTCATGCTAGCTAACCATGCCTGTATGTATACTGTAAATAGCTCTGCACTGTAGATTAATTAGCATGAAGCGGTAGGGGTGAACTGCCATGTTCGTTATGACCTTTATTCTCCTGTCTTTGTTGAGTTTGGGGAGTTAGGCCCGGTGTTGTGTTTGCTTGTTTTGTTTGTAGGGCCTAGGCAGCACTCTGGGGGAAATGGATGGGTTTTGTTTGGTATTTTGGCCTTTGTTGACCCCGAAGTCCTTGACTCATATGGTGCATGAATTTCATGTATAACCAGTGAAAAGCTTTTTTGGTGTGATCAATTTTCAGATCCATTGTATCAACAATACATTGCTCACTGTTGTTCATTCACTCTGTTATGCTCTAACACCCCTAGACTGGGGTGTAACAGCCAACACCAATAAATTCCGTCTCGCACATATTACATAATTTCCCATGTCACTTTTCGCATGTGTTGTCATGACAAAATATAGTTTGGAGACCACACCAACTCATCTGCAATTCCTCCTGGTGAAAGATCTTATCGTGAGTAACCTGTCGCTGGTCAGTCATGTGGTGTGTAAACCCCAACAACTTCAAGACGATTACAAGAGAGCAAGTTGAGTCGTGCCAACAGTCGGGGTGTTCTTATGCACTGGACATACGTGTACTTACGACAAGTAAAGCACCACAATTTGCCCCTGTAATCATGAGTCAGTAATGCATGTGTAACCCATGTAATCGGGGAGGCTGCAATTACATGACCAATGCTCTGATAGGAGGAAAAGAGCAAGTGGTCTGCGTAAGGAAGTAGGTTGGGGTGGTGGTGGGTCACATAACACTTTCACTGGTGTTCAGAAACGTGTTGACAATGAGTAACCTATGAGTCATTTTAAGGTAAGCCAGTCTCAATTGAACTTAGTTTGAGCTTTGTGATGTAGGCTGTGGAGTCCATGACAGCACATTATTCACATCATTGTCATGCTCAAACCATTTATTGACCCTTGTTAGAGCCCTGGGCCGGCAACTCATTTATTGAGGTTTTGCCCTCAATGTGTCTTTAATTCATCTTTGCTTGCCTCGCTAACATTTTGTAATCAAACATCATGCCAGTAAAGCTTTAATGAATTGATTCGACTTGAAAGCGAGGGTGCTAGTTAGTCAGTTTGGGGGTGGTGCAGGAGCAGGCGTCCTGTTGTAGCCAGCATTTCGACTGTTTGGGACAGAAAGCCATTTGGCAGCTTCGGCAAGCTTTACAGCTGAAAGCTCTGCAAAATGTTTGCTCCTGTTTTGGATCCACACCATCGCCATTATTTAGCCAGCGAGCTTGCCAACACTAACTGCCTAATTAAGCATTCAGTGGTGCTCTCACTCTGACTTTGAGGTCATTTTCACTCTTGCTTACAATACCATGATTTAATTTTGCAGATAGTACATCACCAGCTCATTGTTATGGATAGCAGCTCTTGGAAACCGTTTTAGCGCGGCTCGTTTAATCACAGAAATTAAACAATTCACATTATCTAGACTCGGCTTTTATCTAAATCTAATAGATGCAAGCTTTTCAGACCTGCTCTCGCTTTTCCACAGCACAACAGTTGCAAGTAAATTTTTAGAGCTGATGTCAAGATTTTACTGATCACCTACAGAGCTTGTTCTCAGACATCCCTGTGCTGTAGGCCTATCGCTGGCCTTTTTATCCCCCTAAATCACAGCTACGGATCTTTGAGCATGGGTTGTTAGTTTTCCCTGAGTCCAGGCTGAAAAGAAGGGTAATTGGGCCCTCTCAGTATGGGCACTGGTGAAACGAGCTTCCTGAGATCAGGCTAGCTTCTTTTTTGGGTTAAGGCAGTCACAAAAACATTTATCAGTGTGCGTCTCCATTCAGTCTGTTCTCAGTGTGTCACTATTATCTTTATTTATTCAGTGCTACTTAAGCACTTGTTTTTCTAGTTTAGACATTGTAAAATTAATAGTTGCATAATCAAAGCCAGTGAATATCATGAAGGTTGAATCTACAGTAAATTAGAAACAGTTCAACCTGTTCCTGAAGTATTAGTTCTCTTTTTATTGTTTGGTATAACTGGTTGCAGAGAGATATCTACAACCTTCCCAACAGTGTATTGTTATATCAAATAAGAGAGTTTTAATGAGGTGCCCTCGGGGTATATTCCCTCCTCTGTAATAGCAGAGTTATGGACTTGCAATTCAACTTGTGACTTCACTTGGACTTTAGCCTTTTGACTTGCAACAGCATGAAATCCGCCCCCAAGCTCAAAGGCTAAAAATCTATGTTTCAAAAATCATGCAGCAAATCAGCTCTTCATTGGCTTAACAGCTGATGTGCTTTAAATAATTCTGACAGCAGCCAATCACGTTGCACAAGCAAAAGGTAAAGGTGCATTTGACCATGCACGTTAGAAACATCTGCTCAACTGAAAGTTTTATTGTCCAAATGTGATGATGTCTAACTGTACGTGTAAACTCAACATGGAGGATGATATTGCTGCTGTCATGTGTGCTGCTGCCATCTTGTGCATTCGAAGACGCCGTCGCCGTCAGGTTTGGGTGCACGAAATCCTCCGGCGCCGTGATCAGCATGGTGAATTTCATCAGCTGGTGCAAGAGCTGCGGCCAGATGGATAGCGGTTCCAGTGGTACTTCAGGCTGGACAGCTTCATTCTTTTTATTTTGGTCTCTGTAACCGAACAGCGACACATTATAAAAAGACTGAGTGGGAACACTTGTGGGAACAAGTGTGCTGTAGGAACCAGAGTTACATGGCTTGTTCTCTGGGACCTGCTTCATCGAAACACGTCAACATTCCGATTCGTTGTCGTCGAACTGCGTCAGAGCTCATTAACATAAAGTTAAATGAGTTTTAACTCCCCTCTGGACTGCTCCGGTCACTTTGGTCGCCCAAGACACGCAGCTCATGACCAGTGTCGTCCAAGTCGCCAGGCTCTCTTCTCTTGAAAATTAATGACTTCCGCCGTTTTGGAAGCTCTGGTCGCTCCAGGTGGCATATTATATCAGCTTTAGCTACATCCTGTTGATGGCACTGTTACCTGCCAAAAGGTCAAAATAAAACTTTTAGTCGACCCAGCCTCACTTCAAAGTCGTAAAAAAATCTGGTGCTTGTTCAGTGATTTTTGGCATAAAGGCTAAAGTATACTTGCTGCACAAAACGCGTGCAGTTTTCGTGCATGTTCGGCTGCCACGCGTATTTTGCGGTCATTTGGCGCGTAGACCGCACACTTTGCTGTGAGGTAGCGTGACGCGTACGCGAGATGCAACATTGACATGAACACTAGAGGCGCTCGTGCGAAGTATACCTAAAGACTGTGAACGTGAGGTCAGAGGTGGACTGGTGAAAAAGATATAATGGAATGAAAGATGTAGGAGCAATGTAGACCCAGAAGATGGTGGTAATGCAACGTAACAGATGCCAACCGCCGTAAAACTCCAAAGAAGAAGAATTCCCTGTGCTTTCCCTCATCAATTGCTCGCATGGGTAAAACAAGGGAAACAAACTCCCCATGTGATTGATTAAGGGGCCACACATACCATCTCCGATGGCGGCGGAGACGACGCCTTTTCCTCTCGAGATCTTAACAGCAATAAAATTATGATCTCCTCTTCACTGAGAGTGTCCATGTTTGTGTTTATCCGGAAATACACTGTCACCGCCTTCTTCGCTTTTCACAACCTCTGTGTCTGAGTGCTGTGGTCTGCCCCTAGCGGAGACCACCAGTATCAGGCATTTTGGCCGCATCAACGAACGTCTGTGCTGCAGCAAGTATACACACAGGTGCAGCACACCGTGTACGCATATGTTTGGCTACGCAGCAAGTATACTTGTCACTTAAGACATTGATGAAAAAGCTTTCTTACACGTTAGCATGATACGTGGCTGGTCACCTTTGTAGTTTAGAGGTGCCCAGCAGCATCAGGGAGAAACACAGTGGGACAAAAATGAAAGTTAAGGCGGCTTTAGTCCGAGTAGGGTGGGTGGGTGGGAGCGGTAGTGAATGGGTCCAACAGCCACCGACTTTCACTAACGAGGCCGGTGTTCAGTTCCTGTAAGATTGTAAAGCTAAACCCAGTTCTTTTTTCTTTTCGAAACCCACTCACATGTGTTGGCAAAACGTAACCACATGCATTCCTTGTGGAAAGAAAACTACTACAAAATAGCTGCGTGGTGCCGATGTGGTACGTTTATTTTGAAATAAACTGTATGCAAATGGAAAATTTCCTGTGAAAACAGAAGTATATTTTGAAAGAAGATAATGCATGTAACAGGCAGAACTTGACACGGCATCTTCAAACTTTAACAACCAACGCACCCAGGGTACCTTGCACATTGAATCTGGACGTGGAAAGTCCATGATCAAAGGTCAATATGTGACGAGGTCAAAGTGAGAATGTGTTGTTTTTGTTGTTCCGTGGTGTCTGTACTTTGCCAAGATGTTTTTTGTGTAATTCACCCCATCCCAAATGGGGCAATATTTCAACAAGACGTAGACAGTAAACAGTCTTCTTGAGTAAAATAATCTGCAGTCACTGCTTCACATCCGTTTCAGTTGTCTTGATCTCCTTGTCAAACTTTCATTCATCATATTAATGTTTCAAGATGATCATCTCAGTATGACGGATGGGTTCAATAAGGGATTCAGGGGATTCAAATTCTGCTTTTACATTTTCTGAAATTAATTTGAAAGTAACAAATGAAACTTTTTAAAAACATTAATTATTTCTGCAAATTTAATATACTGATTGTTCTTTCAACCCAGTTGCCAGAATAAATGTTGGCATTGTATGTTTCTGTAAACCACAGGTACAGATATGCTACATTTGTAAGTTTCGTATGCAGCGGATACGTGGGACCTTAACTTTTCTCTATGTTACAGTTAGGCGTCAAGGAAGTGCAGCAAGTGGGTTCCTGGTTCGTGCCTGGGTCGGGGGGTTTTGAACCCTGGGGTGGGGGAGCCCTTCTGTGTGGAGCTGGCATGCTCTCCCAGTGTCAGCATGGATTTTCTCCAGGTACTCCAGCTTCCTCCCACAGTCCAAAGACATGCAGGTTAACTGATGACTCTAAATTGTCCGTAGGTGTGAATGTGAGTGTGAATGGTTGTCTGTCTCTATGTGTCAGCCCTGTGATAGTCTGGTGACCTGTCCAGGGTGTACCCTGCCTCTCACCCAATGTCAGCTGGGATAGGCTCCACCCCCCTGTGACCCCCAACTGGATAAGTGGGTACGAAAAATGAATGGATGAATGATGGTTTAGGCACAAAGTGAGGATGTTTTGGCTTGATATACCCAGTTTGGTCACTACAAACACGGCTAGAAACTTTGGTTAAAAAAATGTCACGCCATCCAACATACCCTTCTCCTTGTGATGAGAAACTCAGCTCATAGGCATGATAACTGAGCTCTGTCACTTTGGTAATGTTAGTATGAGAAATATGAACATACAAAGGTAATGGTACATGTTGGCAGAAATGTACAGTGCTACCCAGACGTTGCGCTAGACTTTTTCGTCGCCGGTCATTTTGACCGACAGGGTCATAAAAATCCGGTCATAATTTATTTTTACCGGTCATTTTAATTTTCGTTTTTAAATGATAAAGATATTCAAAGACATTTAGTTTTCATTCATTCGTTTTTAATAAATCCAACAAGCAAGTTATAAAGTGTGCATTAATAAGGACATGAACGAAAAGATGAACAGA
>NC_065514.1:8563284-8614480 GCF_006386435.1 Epinephelus moara | reverse complement strand
GGTGTGTCCAGGGCGTTATGTCAACAACGCTACATGAAGCAGATGAATGACTTTTTCTCTGCAGTGTGAAAACGGCTGCCACTTAAACCACTGACTGTGCACTCTGCCGCCAAGTGGGCAGGGGTGGTAATTGCAACTGGTCAAAATGACCGACAGCCTTCAGATTTTCCGGTCACTGTTGTAAAAAACCGGTCAATGACCGAGAATATCCGGTTAACGTGACCCCTGGTGCCACCATTTTATTATTCTGTTAGAAGAATATTAAATGCCATCAAATGTGTTGCGCAGGACTTGGACTTGACATTGGCCTTGTTTGCCTTGACTTGGGTCTTTGACTTTGCCTCAACTCTGCATAATAGTGTATGGTGCTGTCACTCTAATATAAAAATGTGACACTTAAAAAGATTTATGAAGGTTACTTAAATACCTGAAACAATTTCGACACCTCTTTCTCCAATATTTCAAAGTCTGCAAGGGTAAAATAGTATTATTAACCTACTTCAAGATCATAAAGAATGAAAAAAGAAAAATTGCACTTCATTTTTCTTTTTAAAAAGAAGCTAATTTGACTTCTGCTGAGTGTGTGGATTTTTTTGGAATGCATGTTGGTCAAAACAACATGATAAAGTAAACTGCTGAGCTCCACAGAAGCCCCAGTAAGTGTGAGACAATCATCTCCTAAATTATCGTATGTTTTAGGCGCGGTGCATTCTATTGACATTTTTAAATGTCACAGATATAAAAACAACAGCAACAGCAACAATTATAATGAGACTGGAATGCTTCACGCAGGAGCATCATTAAAAGAGAGGAGAGATTAATGTGAGAAATTGTCAACACAGGTAAATTGTGGGTGTTCTGCTGCTGTTATTACAATCCATATTCTTTCATAATGATTAAATTTAGCTTTAGTTTTTACATTTTTGTCCTATTTGATTATTGGAAATGATCAAGAAGCTGCAGCTGGTAACAAATTTGAAATGCGAGACACTCTAAGGGAGGCTAAGCTGGCAAGGACAAGTTGTGAAACAACATTAAATATTCTACGTTTTGGTTTTTAAAATTTGGATCACACTGGCCCTTGAATAAATAATGCAAGCAGTAAGCTCCTGAAGGTGTTGTGTTTGTTTTCTCTGCTTTTATTCGTAAGGAGCGTAGTCCTCACGGTGGCTGTTGTGCTTGTACATAGAGGTCAGTAGGGTGTTATAAATATTTCTATTATCATAACCTCCCATAACAATGCTGCGCTGAGAGCCATTCTGCATGATAAAGGGCCTCTGTAGAAGACGTGGCTCCTGGCTCACGTTTGGTCACACACGCGGGCCCTGAATTGTAATCACACTCTCTTTCCAAGCCATTAAAACTAGAAAGTGACGTTTATTAGACAGCGGAGGAAAATAAACAAGCCCTAATTGGCTCGCACCGAGATCGCTCCGCTCTCCCCTTGGCCCCTTCGTCAGAGAATAAACCTGCCAGGGAGTGAGGTGCAAAGCTCAAGAGCAGACTGACCTTTGGAGGCTCGCCGCTTCCTTCGAGTGGACCTGCAGCGCCAATAATGTCTCCGAGGATTGGAGAGCCATGCTTTTTTATTTACAAATATGCAGGAAATATTGGCACCTAAGATCCATGACGGGTGTGAAATGGGCCACGTTATGTAACAAATGAAAATGAGATGGAGCACCTTAACAGCTTCCTTTAATTGCCTGGCTGACCTTGCAGCCCGTAGCCTTGCAATTTCATCAAAATAAGATTTCTGACACTGTAATTCTTCAGGCGCCTTTCGAAGGAAGCTGTGTAAAACATCATTTACTGACAGAGAGCCCTCTTAAGAATCCAATTTAAAGACCCTCTGTTCCTGAGTGTGTTACAATCATCTTCACAGTTGTCTTTCATCCTTCCTTTTTTTTCACACTATTAAACTCCACCTTTGTTTAAAAAGGAAATAATGCCTGTGAGGAGGTGGTACACAACATGTCGACAGGGAACAATACTCTGCCACCAGGTAGTGAAGCATTAGAACAATGTTTGCAAACACATTAGACAATAATGTGTGACACTTTGATTGCACAGGAATAAAGTGCTACTATCACACATCACACCTGCTCGTAACCGTCAGCAGCTCAGGTGGCAGAAACACCAACGAGCACGCTTGTTGTATTATTATCTTCTCAGTGTTTTCTCAAAAGGATTAACATCCCATTCACGGGAAAGTACATGAGTTTGAATGAAAATTAACTCACATGTGGCGCCTCATCATTTGGGATTCAGGGTACTTTATGTTTTTACCCAAGGACGCAGGTTTGGTTTCAGTGGGGAAATGAAGTAATGCTTTTTTGTTTTAGTCTCCTGGCCACCAACTTAACTCTTTAGCTTCACTTTCATCAACGCCAGCAAATAAACTACAAACCCATTTTACGCTAAACCCACCCAGCACCGCAAGACAGACAAATTAGCAACCAGCTGGTGAACATTGTGGAGCATTTAGAAGCTAAATAGACAGATATTTCCCTGAGGAGCTGCAGGAGAGTGAAGATTGGACAGGTGTAACTCCATAGGTGGGTTAAAAAAGAAAAGCAATAACAAATCTGTTAATGCAGGTTTAAGGAGGTAGTTACATCACACATATAAAAACAAGGTAAAATGAAATACAGCATACAAGATTTAAAAACTGAAATATAGTATTAAGCCACAACATGTGGATTCACATCTGAAAAACAATGTCCTTTGCTGCCTTAGGGCGTTTTCAGACCTGAAAGTCCCGACCAAGGTTCATGTTTTTGTTACATTGTATACATTTGGTCCCTTGGTTTTGCATTCACACTGCAATTCTGTGAGTGGACTTAAGAACTTTACAGATAGTTACATTCATCAATGTGAGTTGCGTCACCTTATACCTGACATCAATTGGTTTATAAATGAGCGGGGGTCTGACGTCAGCGTGTTGTCAAGTAGGCGGGTAGAAATCCCCTCAGTGTTTACAAACATTACCTCACGAAAATGGACGAACTGATTCTAATAATCGCCACGCTGCTCATACTATTATGGCATTGCTATCAGCTGCAGCACCAACATAGAGCACAATACTCGCGACTCGTACAAAAACGAAATATAAATCTACAAATTGTGCGAAGGTGTCATCGTCGCCAGCAGGAAAGGAGGAGGAGGAGACAGCTAGTAATGTTAGCAATGCTGAAAGCCCTGTCAACTCAGGAGCGACCCGTGTCGAGGTGAGTGACCATTTACGGCTCATTTTTTGATGGTGGACTTGACTTCTCTCCTGGCGGAAATGAACAACAGGCACACCAGAATTTCCTGTCAATGGTCCAAAAGTCCGAACCATCCAAAAAAATGCTTTCACATTAGTAACACATCGGACCATGGTTCCGTTTGGTCCGGACCGAGACTACCTCTTTTGGCTGGACCAAATTTCGTCTGTTTGGTCCGGACCATGGTCCAGGGGTAGTTTTCACACCTGTGGACCAAACTGGAAAGTCCAAAATCCAGACCAAACGACCTAGGTGTGAAAAGGCCCTTAGCCTCAATTTATCGTCAGTGTCCCAAGATGATATTAAAATTACATGATATCAACTGTCAATTCAAACATAGATTTAAGGATTTTTGTTCTCAAAAACATGCAGAGTGTGTCCATCCATGAGTAGTGTCTGTGGAGCTTCATTTAATGCTCTTTACAGCCCCAACAAGCTCCACCAATCAGCAACCTGTATGTAGCCGTAGTGGCAAAGGTTAAAAGCGTTGGGTTCTTTACGGTGACTGAGAGAGGTCACAACACACACAAACTCCACAACACCCACAAAGCCACACAATACACGCACATAAAAAAAAAACACCCCCAAATTCAGAAAACACATTCATCGCAACACATACGCTGCAAATCCTCACAACACAAGCAAATGAGATAACGCGATGCAAATGCTCACAACACAGGCAAGAAGCTGAACGCTCCGCAAAAATGAAGACGACAACGGAAATGTTTCCAGGGGGACTGTAATGAGTGACGAACTTACTGGTTGTTGACATTTCCAGACTTTCCTCAAGACGCTGGTAAGTGAGTGCAAATAACTTGATCCTCTATAATGTTAGCATTAATAAATTGTCGTCGATTCTTGTCCAAGTATCTAAGTTGTTTTTGGCAGTCAAAAGCAGGTCCGTGAGTGATTACGGTCCCCCTGGAAACATTTATGTTGTCGTCTTCAATTTGGCGTGTGTTTGTTATTGTGGAGCGTTCAGCTTCTTGCCTGTGTTGTGAGCATTTGCATCGCGTTATCTCATTTGCTTGCGTTGTGAGGATTTGCAGCATATGTGTTGCGAAATCGATGAATGCGTTTTCTGAATTTGGGGGTGTTATCTTAATGCGCGTGTGTTGTGTGGATTTGCGGGTGATGTGACCTCTCTCGGCCACCATAGTTCTTTGATCACAAAACTCAGTTTATGGATAGCCAGGTCTGCCATCGGGGGGTCAAAGGGTACAGATGAAAACCGTCCCAAGGCCAAGGGGGGCCCATGAAAAGGTCTATGGTCAACCCTTTAAACACATTTCAACGTGCCATCTAAATTCTGGCAAGGGAAAGAAAAGTGTATTAAATATTTCTGGATCCTGGGGTCCCTGAACAGTCCTTGAATTACATAAATTGAGTATAACTGGAAAACTAAGAGTTGACAGCCATACTCTACACTGTTTCAGTTCTGCAGACAATTTGACCAATATTTAATTAAAGTAGCCTCAAGGTTGAATGAATAAATGAAGAAAAAAAATAAATGCTCACTTATGATTTTAACTTATGATTTAATATCTTGCAGTAATTTCTTCAGGCGTTGTTCGATTTGACTTTTCTCTAATCATTAATTGGACGGCATTTTTCAGCACAGGACAGACATTGGATTATTTTCACATGTGTATAGTAATTTTGCCCCCTACCCCGCAGATGGATGTGGATGAGGGGGCCACTTTTGAAAATGTTGCCCCCATGCCCATATTTCCTAACAGCTGGCCTGGGGAAAGCTTGAATCTTTTGAAGTGGAGTTGTATGAGGTACTTATCTAAACACAGTCAGTATGTTTATATGCAGCTTGAGAAAATCGAATTATTGGCTTAGTCTGACTGAAACCGGACTTTTAAATGCATGTAAACAGCTTAGTCCGACTGAAATTGGACTATCCTTAGCTCGACTAACACACCTAGATAATTCAATTGAAAATAGAACTATCGCTGCGTGTATCCACTTAGTGCGACTGGAGACGACCTCGGCGCTCTGCACATGCACCACTTTTTCTTTCTTTCTTTCTTTCACCAGTAAAAAGAAGGAGATGACGTAGCAGCGGTGCAGTAAGTCCATGGCGACCGAGAAGCAGAAGACGCACTTCTAGACGGATGAGAAAACAACAACCATGCTCAGTTTATGGATGGTAGGAAAATGCGAAACGCGGATTTATTTAAAAAAGTTTCTGAACAAGAACCGGAACTAGTTTAATACACACTATATTAAAAAGGACACAACACCGCCTATCAAGGCGGAGTCAGACGTACGTGACCAGAGATTCCTTTTCCTCTTATGTATACTCAGACAAGACGAGAGGTCTGACTTCACTGATTAGCCAAGCTATGAGCTTAGCTGAACTACTGTGTGCATGTAAATGTACTGAGTGTATTACATGGAGGAGATGCAGCTGGCACGCCCCCAGTTTGGAGAAGCAGACAGGAGTACCGACACAAGCTAAGTAATGTCCTGCTGTGGCTGGGAGACAGCAACAAAACATATTTTCATCACCTTGAAGAGTCCCACCTAAAAAAACCCCATAACTGTTTAAGTGTATTAAAAATATTTTTACAGCTTTACCTTGACGCAGGTAGTCCTTTTCAGTGGGAAAGCTCTTAACAGCTTATGTTTTTGTGTGACTTTGGTGAATCCAGACTAACCCTTTTAAATGCCAAAGTCACACAATAACACAGACTAATTAACTGATCGAGGCAGCCGTAGACTCGAAGCTTCTGTGCTTAGCGATGTTAAATTACTGTTTTTCTCAATTGAATCTGACTTTGAAGAAAACAAAATAATAGCTTCAGTCCCCCGGTGGAAATGGCTGTCTGACGGCAAAGTAAAGCAGTGAAAACATTTTTAATATAGTGTACACTTAAACTGATAGACATTTTTAGGTGGGAGTTTTTTGGAGGTGGCTAAAAACATTTTGCTGCTGACACCTCTGTATGAAATACACTATGGATAAGTACCTCACACAACCCCTATTATTGACCCATAACTGAACATAACCTATGAGCCTTTGTTTGCTATCACTAGATAATTTGGACATTTGAATTTTAACAGCTGGACAGTAAGTAACCAACTGAAATTGTAACAATAAACTGTAAATATTTCGGGACAAAACCCAGACCCTTGCTTTTTCCCAGCCTCTTCTTATTGTACTTGCAAATGTCTGTGTTTGTGATAAGAAGCATTTGATCCTGTTTTGATGTTCAGATGGTTCCGATAGTGGTGGTCATAATGTAATGACGCTTTGAGGAATGATTATCTAATATGAACCTTATCTCCCTTGGTCCCCTGCACTCCCGCTGCCTACTGTTCGTACAGTAAACTACCTCTGTAACAATACATCACAACAATAGGCAGTCCAGCCGCCGTAGCTTTAAGGAATAGCACTATCATGTCCTTATATCCTCTCCCCGCACTTGAAACGAGACATGATGCATAGAGTGGATTGCCACAGTTGACATGAAATTCAGTATATCAAATAAGCTCAGTTTGGCGGCCCAGCAGCATGTCTCCAGGTAACAGTACTTCAAACGGGCAAGAGATGTATCTTACTGATCCTCTGTAAGGCATGAACAGAGATGAAAGAAAATGATTCCTGTTCAGTTAAGTAAGTAAATGTATCATAACTGCCAAAGAGTCCCGCGAGAATAAAGGGAGGTACCACTCCTCCCTCCTGGAGGACCTTCACAGGCTTTGTTAGCATATTGCCTTTTTTTTATCTTCTTCTTTTTTCTCGAGCACTACATCGTGCAATAACAAGCTGTTAAATGTGTGCATTTTGTTTGATCGCCTTTGAATGTGACATCAGTGCAGTATGAATTGGACCAGTTCTTTAGCTGTCATGAGATCTGCGCTCATGGTACAGTGATGCAGCCCTATTCTCATATTCCTGACAGCTTGTCGCCAACTAGACTAGTAAAATCCGGGGCTTGTTAATGTTTATTTTACAAGCGTGAAGACATTTTCCCAGTCTCAAACCTGCTGTACAGATGATGGAAGATCAAACAATACCTCACAAGTATTTATATACAAAAATACGAGACAGCCCTGATATCTTGTGAAATCCAATGATTTTGGCCTTGTTTGATATCGCAGATATTTAGCGGTTCAAGCACGTAGAACATGTGTATGATTTAATCATATTTAAAATCAGAGCGAGAGGTATTGATTATTGGACAGATTTAAATGAGCCTGTTCACTGGAACCGTGCATGAGCCGATACACAAGGGAGTCTAGAATGCAGAGAGAGGACTCATATTCTCTCCTTATAAATCGCTCTATATTCATAAAAGCAAACGGTGACATTTGCAGAGATATTAGAGCTTATTCTGCTTTAATTCAATCATCTATTTTCTAAGGAACTGCGTGCTGCGCTTAATCAAATAGAGCTGCTGACTTACCCGGTAGAATATTACTACTTGTAAAAGTAAATAGTGAAGTTGCTCATGATAAAAACATCAACAAAAAGAACACATCACAGTTTCTGCAAAGGTACAAACAAGCATCTTGAGTCAGCTTGAAGCTTTCCCCAATTAGATCTCGTCCCCGTATTGCACAGTGCCAAAACGCAACACCTACTTTTGTATTTTCATCATTACGGAGATTCATATGGCTTACTGGGGTAATGAGATTAAATTATGTTATATTTAAACTCCACATGTAGGAGGAGATCATGGGGAGATCATGCTGGAGGTGGGAAATTTCACACCCATAATCGGGAGGCAGTTTGCTTAATGACAACACTGGCATGCAAGGGGAGTGTCATTACCCACTAGGACAATAATAATATTAATAATAATAATTCAAGGGCCTGTTTCGACTTTTTTTTTTCAAATTGAAGCTCACAATGACATCTGACCACTTGCTTCTTCCATGTTAGTGATTTCCGTCCCGCCCCTGCTTCGTAAGGACACAGATGACTGAAGGGGACCGCCGCGGATACATTTTTCTTGTTTCTTTTTTTAGCACGGCGGCAACAGCAGCAGCAGGGATTGCAGGAAAAACAGACTCAGTTCCGGGAATCGGCCAGCAAACAGGAGAGTTGTGACGAAGCCCCGGCATCCAGTGACAGAGACGAGTGGGTCACTTAACCTTAGGCATTATTCCGTGGCCCGCCTGGCTTTGAGAACCTCATCTGCCGAGAGTTCAGCTCCAACGGTAGCATGAGTGCTCGGAGTAATTAATAACATTATGTTCTGTAATTACCTTCTATGTGTCCCCCCCATGGCCCAAGGGAACAGAGCTGCAGCTAATGGGAGTAATACTTCAGGTTTACAGAGCAGCCACAGTGACCAAGAGTCTAAGACTGACCCAATTATGTTACTGCTTTGAGAAGGAAAAAAAAACTTCATCAGGAAGCACTGCACACACAATCCTCTTGGTTATATATTAAGAAAAATCCAGACAGATAGAAAAACAGGTGTGTTCTCAGTGCATTTATACTGAAGCGTGTGCAAGAGTGGTAATTAAAATTTACTACCGTGGCTCCGAGACGCGGATAAAGTTCCTCTGGAGGAAGATGCTTAACCCATCAGTTCCTCTCCCACCGCATTTGTCTACCCCCTCCATCTCAATAAAAGGAACACAGATAGCCGTGGGAGTTTGCCTTCCCCGAGTCTCATCATTAGTGCAGCGGTTCAGCCAAGCGGCACAATATGGAGACCAAAGCCTCTCCATCACCTTTTTTTGTTTCAACTGGCCAGATTATCCTAGATGTCTTTACGTTTATGAGTGATGCATGTTGCTGATATATGTGAGGAAACCATTCTGAAAAATAAAGACAACACTTTCTGTTTTTCCTCCTTTTTTCAGCACCTTTTCCCCCCAAAAACAAGATAATGTCAGAGCACATTACCATTCCTTTATGTTAAATATTTCTAATCAGCGTTAATCACGATGGTGTTTGTAGCACTTCATCATCTCGGAGGTTGTAACCAGTTTTGAAAGGTCAAATTAATCAATTTTTGTCAATGTTAAATTAATTAGGCGTTTGAACTTTTCTCCTCAGAACAATTGCATAATGAGGATTTTTTTTTTCGTATTATTTTATAAAAGAAATAATATTCTAGACCTTACAACAGGAGTGAAACAACTCGCTTCCCACCCAAGTGAAGATTACTGCATTATGGATGTCACATACAATTAACCCCAAGAAAAGCGCTTGGCTGTTGGGATCTCTTCGTCAGATTAAGGCAGAGCTGAGGCAGGCTCCAGCAGGGATACAGTGAGGGCAAAGGTGGTCTGTCTTTGTCTGAAATTTAATGTATTTGAACTCTTTGGCTGATATCTCAACTCCAAAGGGCCTTTTTTTTTTTTATTAATTTGAGAGAGAGTAACACCAACACATCTATGCGCTCTGTGTAACGTTTGTTTACTCTGAGGCTGCACTACAAAGGGTTACCAGTACACCGAACACAAACTAAAACTAGATAAATGATCTTCCAAAAGAATATTGAAAGGCATTCAGTCAGCATGTCAAAACCATTGCACCGGGTCTGCCGTTCCAGATATTCTGTATAAATAGTGTTTGCAGTTCCGTTCATTAGTGCGTCTACGTTCCATTTGATTTACTGCTAATGGCCTAGAAGAGGAAACCACAGCTCTGTATGACATTGCCAGGGACGATAATGATAGAGGCTCACTTGATCTTTCCGTATTTGTTGGGATGTTTGCAGACGGAGCGATGCAGACCACCTGGGCTAAAACCAGACGGATGAAAATTGATGATGCCCCTGAACCATAAAGCTTCTCAAAAGAAACAAAATGGAGCCTTGCGAGAGTGCACAACAAGTATGACATTAAGGGCTTTAACTGCTCTTGTGTGCTCTGGCCTCTTTGTGCCTGTGTGCTGTCCTTGGTGAGGGTTTTTGTTCATATGAGGACCCTAACTGAGGTGATCGCTCTTAGCAACACCCCTGAATAAATACAACCCCCCAAAAAGCTCATTAAAGGACAGTTTTTGCATGTCTTGTATAACCCCGATCTCTATGGATTCGGTTAAGCTTGGATTATAGATAACGTATGCTGTGTTTACTTTAGTATCTGTGTTTTAGAAGTCAGTGTAACTGCATTTATCTTGCAGAAATACAGATATGTTGTTGTTCATATGTTGATCTGACTGCTCAGACATCATAGACAAATTAATCCTGTTAGTTTTTAAGAGACATAAGCTGGAGTACCTCGGCAAGCAAGTGGTTAAAGCACATGCCATACTGTATGACCTCAATGCCTTGGGACCTTTGGTGCATGTCATACCCCTGTCTCTCTCCTGCTCACTGTCCTCTGTCAAGAAAGATTGAAGAAAGAAGAAGACCTGCTGGCAGCGAGTGGTATGTTAAACTGAAAATACATTTTAAAAAGTGAATTCATCTCTGATATAAACACTTCAATGTCAGTACAGGGATCTACAAGCCACGTTGGTCTTTTTTATCCTGTTGTATTGATGTTGTTATAATACAGCTGATGCTAAATTAAAGACCACTGAGTCATTAAAATCTTGTGCTAAAATATATTGAGCTAAAATCAACAAGTCCTCCAGCCCTTACAACCACACAGACTGTATGTTCCCACCAGTGGCGTAGTGGTAGTTGATGGAGTGGGTGTACTATTAGGTCAATGGGTAAGTTACAGAGGATAAAGTGAGTATTCTGTCTTATATATTCCAGTAGCTTTTGGGCTGAGGGGTGGTTATACTGTAAACAGCCAGAAAAAGAGGCGGGTGTGACCCATTTACCAGTGCATACCCTCCACTTCACCACTGGCTCCTACCATCTGAAAAGGACTGACGGGAGCATTTCCTAAATCAGCACTTCCACTGGTGACGGCAGAATAGCTCGTTAATGGTCGAGCAATGGTGGCAGATGCACCAAGACTATGTGGTTAGATTGACGCAACAAAATGCCTCGGTTAGGTTTCGAAAAAGTTCATGGTTAGGTTTAAAATGAGTTTGTTACTAAGGTATGCAAACATTACATATCTTACATAACATATGTCACACGACAACATATTACGTCATGTTGTTAAAATAAGTGAACGTTGGCTTCCAGTCTCACACATGACACGAAACTTAAAGCTGACTTTGTCACTCTTTAAACTATGTTGCCTCATTTCAGCTCGTTCTCATTCTGATGTTGTCACATACCGCCGCTTTGTAGTGATTTCAGTGACACTTGACTCCAAAAGACACCTTTTGCAGTGGTATGACACATTGCTGGACGGCATTAGTTGGTAGTATGGCTGGATGAAACCTTTCGTGGTGTTATGATGCGTTCGTTTTGTACTCAGAGGTCGGAAATTCCCAGTTCCCTGTCGGAAGTTTAAACTCGAATGCACCCTGAGATCGGATTTCCAACTCGGAAACTTGGAGCAACTGCATCAACCCCGACTTACGAATTCAAGATGGCTGCCGGTCACATACGTAGTGAAGTAAAGTAAAGTCCGCACTGAGTGTGTGGGGTGAGGGGTGGTGGATGGGTCCAACTAATCCAGGACTTTCATCTGGGAGGTTAGTGTTTGCTTCCTGTATGAATGTAAGGCCAAACCATGATGGGGTTTTTTTTTTCTAAACTGAGCCACCTGCTTTTGTTGCCGAAACTTCTGTTGGCCACTGATAAAGCGGCAACATGTGACAACTTGGGATCAAAATGTTGCTCAAAATTACTACAGCCACTAGCATCACCGCTTTACAATAAATGTAACTATGGGGGTTAAATGTTGCTTAAAAAAACAAATTATTTGGCTGTATTTAGGGTGTGGACAGTCTCGTTGAAATAAACTGATGATTATATTTCTTCCTAAGGGTTGCACAAAAGAGACAAACTCATGGAGCGTCTAAATGGAAAGGGTTGCTGAGCTCTAAGGGATCTGTATCAAGACTTTTTGTTTGTTATCTATTGACAGTATGTTATAAAAGAAAAAAATGAAACAGAAAGAGATACACCTGGTGTGATGCAACACCAACTCAATTCTTTAATCATTTGACAAGCAACCACACAGAAGCTACATTTAGATCTCAAAAGAATATTGTGCTAAATTATGCTGTTTTTTAATGGGCAGTGCCATCACGCACCTGCAGGGCCATCAGAAAGGGGACATTATTCACCAGCCACCAAGTGTGCAGATAACGGGGTAAGGTAACAGATGCTTCAGTGATTTCTGACACTAAGTAACCTCCTTCACTCCCACTCAACACCAAACACAACTCTTACCACCTACACTACTCCTGCCTTGTTTGAACACTAGCCAACAAGCACACTAACCTTTTCACTGAGCTCCCACAGTAAATGTATGCATATTTGGTCTGTGTGGGTACACCAGCACAGAGGAACAGGAGTGACAGTGACACTGCTGGCACGCAGAGAGACAAATACATGCGCTGTATTATCTATTTCAAGCATATATCCAAGTAGATATAACCGTGGGGGAAGTTGAAATGAAGAATCTTGATTTTGGGCAGCTGGTACACAGGTGCATCCATTTTGTATTATCAGGCTGGGGGCAGGGATTGCTTGGCAGCGGCCAGACTCACACAGTGAGGTTATTTTGCCTTGGAAATGAATCAAATCTGTGGTACTTTGATAGTTCTCTCAAATTTTGGGGCATATTCAGTGGAGAAAAGCTTGAGCTAAGCCTTGAGGTGCCATCTGCACCTGGTTTCTATCCAGACTGTTTGCTTATCAGAATCAAAGCACACCTAAATTACTTAAATAACAAAATAAACAAAACTAAGTTGAAATAGAACTTGTAAGTGAATACAACTTTTAATATGAACTTGCATTAACAGAGCTTATAGGTAATCTCTGCAGAATTGTTGGTTGCTGTTTGTAAACATGATTAAAGTTAAAGTGAAAGCCAACCCAGCATTCAATTTTGTTTGGTGTTTTGCCTCAATATCATTTGCAGTTATTCTTGGCATTGTGTATTCTGGGTGGCTACTGCTTATGGTCTGGCACCTGGTCGCTATCTTTATATAAAGTCCCAACCTCACCTAAGCACTTGGGGGGTAAATACCCATAAACATCAAAAACACAGAAAATCCATCTACTCATCCTTTTCATCCACTTATGAGTCGCGGGAGCAGCAGGCCAAGCAAAGCACCCCAGACGTCCCTCTCCCCAGCAACGCTTTCCAGCTCCTCCTGGGGGACCCCAAGGCGTTCTCAGGCCAGATGAGATATGTAATCCCTCCAGTGTATTCTGGGTCTACCCTGGGGCCTCCTACCAGTGGAACATGACAGGAACACCTCTAACAGGAGGCGCCGAGGAGGCATCCTGAACTGATGCCCGAACCACCTCAACTGACCCCATTCAACATTGAGGAGCAGCGGCTGTACTCCGAGCTCCCTCCGGATGTCCGAGCTCCTTACCCTACCTCTAAAACTAAGTCTATCCACCCTATGGAGGAAACTCATTTCTGCTGCTTCTATCCGTGATCTCATTCTTTCAGTCACTACCCAGATCTCATGACCAGAGGTGAGGGTTGGGACGTAGATGGACCAGTAAATTGAAAGCTCTCCTCATGACCCTCTTCATCACGACAGTCCGGCACAGCACCTGCATCACTGCAGATGCCACACCAAACCGCCGATCCATCTCACTTTTCCATTCTACCCTCACTCTTGAACTGGAGATACTTGAAATCCCTTGCTTAAGGTAGCAACTCTCTAACCCAGAAGGGGCAATCCACTGGTTTCTGGCAGAGAACCAGGGCCTCAGATTCGGAGGTGTTTCTCATCCTGACCGCTTCACACTTGGCTCCAAACTGCCCCAGTGCATGCTGGAGGTCATGGTGTGATGAAGTCAACAGAACTACATCATCTGCAAAAAGCAGAGCTGCAATCCTGAAGTTCCCAAACCAGACACAGGCAGACAACAGAGTAACGCAGAAAAAGTCTAACTGGTTGTAAATAATGATTGACAGGGATTAGTTCTGCATAATAGTTTTTTGAGGAAAATCCTGCATAACGTACCTTTAAATAAGAGTGGGAAAAGACATTTAGAAAACTGTTATAATTTTGCGAGATTCTTAAGGCTGTATTACAAAATTTCTTTCACACACCCAGTGGAGTTTTATTCCACTTTTTGTGCTTTGGAGTCATGTGGGTAGCATTTTATTTGTTATCAGGCATGTGCAAGGTGATGCCCAATCACATGCATGCAGATACACACAGGTTTGTCAATGGTATCATGCTATTCTGCTGACCTACAGGTGGCAGTAAGAAAAAAAAAATCAGCTTTGTTTTGTTTTTTTCTCAGTTTTAAAAGGCACTATGTGTAACAATTTCAGTTGTTCTTTGAGACAAACAAATTTTGCAGTCAAAAGTGTGTCCTAACACGTGTATTTACCTCCATCAGCGTATCTAAGTATGTCCGTAAGCTCCGAAATTCTCATTTACATATACATTGTGACCGGTGTCTCATCATGTACGTGCGCCATCTTGAAAATACAGGTACGTACAGGGACATACTTGAGAAATACGGAATCGCCTTTCGCATTTTCACTTGCTGGCTTCCGGTTTCCGCCTGCAGGTAGAGTGACGAAAAGCAGCAGCAAGCAGGCTAGTCACAAGTGCCGGTGCATTTGAAAAACGGCAAAAAGGCAACGTGACCGGCGATTTCAAAAAATGAGGGTCAACATCGGGGTAGCCTTTCCCAGGTGGAGAGAGCTGCTGAAGGAGAATTAGCGCCTGTTAGCCGCTGTTAGTGAGGCTGAGCCACTCGTCAGTTGTAAAACGACAAGACGTGATTGGTTTGTTTAGATTTACACCCGCCCCAACAGTCTTACATTGTAAACACAGCCAGCATGGTGAGGAGGGGGTTTGTCAACTCGCGTCGCATGTGTCTGTGTAGGAGCCTGAATGACTGCTCCATGAAGTATCGGATGAGATGGTTTCATCAATGTTATCATAGCTTTTTGGTACACAGCAGCTACCATTGTTGCAATACGCGTTTGAAACAGTGAGGCGCTATCCGTTTGAACGCAATACACAATCTCAACACTAGATGGGAGAAATTCCTACACAGTGCCTGTTTAAGGAAGGAAATACATTTGACACCTCTAGGTGTGCAACAAAAAATGCAAAAACAACTGTTGTTTATTTACAATGAAACCCCACAGGGCACCTTTAAGTTTAGATGTTTAATAGGCCACTTTGCACTTTATGACAGCCTTGGTCCAAACTTTCAATGTGTATGGAGGAAAATATAATTGGCCTTTACATACAGTGCACACCACTCCACATACAGATAGTGATGGAATGCGAAAAATGCATCTGAGTTTGATGATGCACAGACCAGACACCCCAGGTTTAGATAATCTGTTCTGCAGATTTGCAGAAAGACAACATTTCTCACTGTTACTAATGATGCACTCTAAAACATATCACACACTCAAACCAAAAAGTAATGAGCCAATTAACAAATGAATCAACACAGTGACAAGTGACTGGGGATGACTTTGAGCACTAATTGCTAATAATTGTGTAACAATTCGAGCAATGAATCAAATGTCCACTCAAAGATTTTTTTTTTTTTTTGCTGAAAACAAAATCTGTGTTCATGATATTTGGGCATGTTTGTTCTGGAACATTGCTATGCTGGATATGACACATTATTTTTTAGCAGATGGTTAAAAAATGGGTTGGGGTAGGGAGTACATGTCCAAAAGCTCCTGTGTCTTTGTACACTATGCGTTTCTGTAGCTCATCCTGCCCTTTAAACATGTCGCTCACCTGATTCTATGTGCCCTCATGATTTTGTTCCTATTGTCTCAGAGAGGGTTTACAATATATATGGGCTGGCCTTGACACATTTTCCGTTCAAGTTTCTTGTTTTCAAAGTTTCCCGAAGAGATAAAAAATATTTTGCCACCTATGCTCGGAGTTGTCCCTTCCCCCGAGTTGCCCTTGTATTCTCTCAGCCTAACACTGGCTGACTGATAAATGACCACAGAGGAGCCATCAGAGCTGGAAGACACAGGCTGAGCTGAGTTGTTGGGTGGACATTAATGGCTGTGCTCGGGACATTAAGGAGAAAGCATCCTTACAGGATACATCCTCTGATCTTCTTTGGTAATGGCTTCTTTTCAGAACAACACAAAGATGCATTTTTATATATTATAAAAGCAAAATTGCATTGTCAAAGCATACGGCGTAATGCTGCATTTGCCAAATCTCCCTAGCTCCTAGCATGAATGTTCACAGGAGGAAGGATGCTTGAGAGTGAGAAATGGTGTTGGCATTATCAATAAGGACCGACTATCACACCTCTGAGGACTGAGCTGGAGATTCTGTGATCTTGAACAATTTCTCTTGTTGCTGCTAACATCCTTTGTAAGAGTGTGAGTGTAAAGACAGAGTTTTTCATGACCTCGCTGCTGGTCTATGATGATATCCCCTGCAGCTTATTTATGTTACTGACCTTCCCCTTTTGTTTTTTCACCCACTGTAGAGTTCTTGAGTGCTGTGCTTCTTTATGCTGTCTTTAAAGTTAATTAGTATTGGCTTAAATTAGCTTTACATTTCAGTATTTGTTGCAACGGCACAGAAACTTGTACTACAAACAATAAAGAACCTTCGGAAGTTTGAACACCGGCAGTGAAAGCAGTGAGAACTGACAAATATGACGAACATGAGCAACTTTAAAATGGATTCTTCTTGAATCTAACACTTCAACCACGCTGCAAGATGAAAGCTCTCATAAATTGGCTTTACTGTATCATTATTTAACCCGCCTCTTGCCTAATGTCAGCTGGGATACGCTCCAGCCCTTCCTACCCCCCCTGAAACCCTAAAGAGGAAAAGCAGTTTCAGATAATGAATGGATGGATGAATGTTTCTTTACTTTTCTTTTCACATCCCTAAGGCAGTATCATGACCAAACACCTGCAGCTCTTAGAAAAAAAAAAAAAAAAAAAAAAAAGCTGCGAAAATGAGAGAGGGTCTGCAACTTCAAAAAGGACGAGGGATTTGTGTCAAGGATTCTAATCAAAAACGGCATTATCCTTGCTCCAGGCACATATCTGTGAACTTGCTTATCGGGAAACCAGCGCACAGCTCAGAAAAACAGGCTGTTAAAGGGATAGTGGGCAATGACTGAATGTTAATGAAAAGCATTTACAAAACAGTTAAAAATACGCAATGATGAATTCCACTGACAATGTCTTAATGTTTTTTTTTTAGTTATCTATTATTGTCTCATTATGTCTCTCAATACTTTATTCACAGCATGTCTTCAAACAATGAATTCAGCATGTCTTTTTACTGACACTTGTTAGGGAGAATGTATTTTGCTATCACTCACCAGCCACTTTATTAGGTACACCTTACTAGTACTGGGTTGGACCCCTTTTGCCTTCAAAACTGCCTTAATTCTTGGTGGCACAGATTCAACAAGGTGCTGGAAACATTCCTCACAGATTTTGGTCCACATTGACGCAGTTGCTGCAGATTTGTCGGCTGCACATCCATGATGTGAATCTCCTGTTCCACCACATCCCAAAGGTGCTGTATTGGACTGAGATCTGGTGACTGTGGAGGCCATTGGAGTACAGTGAACTCATTGTCATGTTCAAGAGACCAGTTTGAGATGATTTGAGCTTTGTGACATGGTGCGTTATCCTGCTGGAAGTAGCCATCAGAAGATGGGTACACTGTGGTCATAAAGGGATGGACACGGTCAGCAACAATACTCAGGTAGGCTGTGGTGTTTAAACCATGCTCAGTTGGTACTAAGAAAATCTCCCCCACACCATTACACCACCAGCAGCAGCCTGAACCGTTGATACAAGGCAGGATGGATCCATGACGCCAAATTCTGAGCTACCATCTGAATGTGGCAGCAGAAATCCAGACTCATCAGCCCAGGCAATGTTTTTCCAATCTTCTATTGTCCAGTTTTGGTGAGCCTGTGTGAATTGTAGCCTCAGTTTCCTGTTGTTAGCTGACAGGAGTGGCACCTGGTGTGGTCTTCTGCTGCTGTAGCCCATCTGCTTCAAGGTTTAACATGTTGTTCATTTAGAGATGGTCTTCTGCAGACCTTGGTTGAGCATTATCCTCTAATGTCTGGCATCAACAAGGCATTTCACCCAGAGAACTGCCACTCACTGGATGTTTTCTCTTTTTGGGACCATCCTCTGTAAACCCTAGAGATGGTTGTGCGTGAAAATCCCAGTAGATAAGCAGTTTCTGAAACACTCAGACCAGCCCATCTGGCAGCAACAACAATGCCACGTTCAAAGTCACTTAAATCACCTTTCTTCCTCATTCTGATGCTCAGTTTGAACTTCAGCAGGTCGTCGTGACCATGTCTACATGCCAAAGTGCATTGAGTTGCTGCCACAAGATTGGCCAGGAACACCTCTAACAGGAGGCACCGAGGAGGCATCCTGATCAGATGCCCGAACCACCTCAACTGACCCCATTCAACATTGAGGAGCAGCGGCTCTACTCTGAGCTCCCTCTAGATGTCCGAGCTCCTCACCCTATCTCTAAGGCTGAGCCCAGTCACCCGACGGAGGAAACTCATTTTGGCCACTTGTATCCACAACCTCATTCTTTCGGTCACTACCCAGAGTTCATGACCATAGGTGAGGGTTGGGACGTAGATGGACCAGTAAATTGAAAGCTTTGCTACTTTTATTCAGAATTTAAAAAAAGAAAATGAATAGAAACTATAATTACATTCTATTAATTAAATTAGAGGAAAAGGTAAACTCTAAAAAAATGTGACCGCATTTTCAAATAAAACCTGTATATCTAAATTTAGCTAGTTAATCCCTGCAGGACTTCCTCACAGCTGAAAAATACTCTCAAGGGAATGTTTTAAAGAGTAAGCCTTTTAGCCATATTTGTTGCATCAAAGTAACACTTTCAGAAATTTAAAAACACAATTGTCAGTAAATTTCTTCAAAAGCCACTTGAGCTAACTCAAGCTAAGACTTTCTGAACAGCCCAAATGTTTAATGTCAAACAAACTGAAAAAGGGCAAACACACACACACAGACACACAGACACACAGACACACAGACACACACACACACACAGACACACACACACACACACACACACACAATAAAATGTATTTATTTCTTAATAGCTTATTCTCTGTTTCATATAGTTTGTGTTTGTTTTTATTTTTCCATTGTACAGAAGATTTCACATATTTTATGTTTCATATTTTAAGTATTTACATTTTAGGTGTGTACCACTGTCCTGTCATCCTTGACAATACATTGTTTCAAGTTATTTCCAGCTGGGTGTAGCACTATTGCCCAAGCAAAATATCCCCTCAGGGACAATAAAGTTTCTCTTTCTTTCTTCCCTTCCCTTCTGCTTTTTTATGCTTTTCTTTGTTTTCCATTTCAGGAGTTCAAAACCTGGTATGTTACCTTGGAAATGAGTTATTGCCCCAAGCAAAGGAACTCCGGGTCTTATTCACACGTAAAGGTAAAATGGAACATGAAACTGACAGGCGTATTGGTGTGGCGTCAGCAGTGAGGCCGCTGCTGTGCTGTTGTGGTGAAGAGTGAGCCGAGCCTGAAGGCAAATCTTTCAATTTACATACAGGACTTTGCCCCAGGAGACTGGTGTTCAGAACCGTGTGAAACCAAAAGAACTTTGAGTAATTTTTAGGTACATCATCTTCTTTTCCTAAACCTCACCAAAGTAACTTTGCTTGCCTAAACATAACCTAATACACTCACAAGGGACAAACAGGAGACTATTCTAATCATCACGCTATCACACTTTTTGTCACACTTTGTTCATTTCCATATCAATCTTACCACATATTCTTTATTTGAATAAACTTCCAAGCTGGGGACAGCTCGACTTTAATTGAAGGCTGCGGTATGTGACAGAATTGTGTGCCTCTTGGCAGGAACACTTCCAGCCTGGACAGTGTCATACCCAAACTTCCTGTAAGAGGGACTCATTAATCCTAGCAGTCAATGGCAATTTCTCACATGGGAAGGTGAAGACATATGCAACTGTCTTTATGGACTTGTTAAAGTTGTCATGCATGACTCTCACCATACAGCATGTCTCATTATCGGCGCTGAAATCCTGTCCCCACCGAAGATGTTCTCGGCCCAGAGGTGAGGGTGCTGATGGAAAAAACAAAAGCTCCTTGCCCTGCTGACACCAGACAAACTGACATCAGATGGAGCCTCGTGTTTCGCCTCGGGGGCCTGCTGGGCCGAACAGCTGTCAGTCGAGCCGAGGACAGAGCGAGAGGAGCCCCAGGTTTACACTCAAAGATGCGAACAAACAAGCAAATCAGAGCCGGACCGCTTTTGATGCGTGCTTATTTTAAAACTTAGCTGAGAAAACTTAAAAGTAGAGACATCTGTCATGTTTACATTCATTTAGCGGTAAGCCTGGAAGCTTGTGAATTAATTTGTGAGTTATATCCTCGTGCTGAAGACAAAACTGACTAAGATATTCTACTTTTTAAATAGTGCCTATTTTCAAAGGCTTCCTTTAGATGGGAGACTCTTATTCAACTAGTGATAGCTGGCATTCAGTTTTTGTCCTCTGTTGCCAATAAACAGCTAGTAATCCAGGTGACGATGCGCGCCTGTTGAGAGAAGTGAGTGTGAGAAGGTCATTTGCAAGCTGGTAAATATCTACAATGAACAGGAAGGTCTATAAATTCACTTGTAATGGCTATTCACACAATCACGACAGGTCCATGAATTTCTTGTGGGGATGTAATACATTCAGAACATTTAATATTTTTCTTTCATCCCCATCTCCTTCTCTCACCCACTCTTCTTGTATCTTTTCAATAGGTTTGAGTTTAGCAATTTCGGGGATATGGAGAGGATGAAATATAGGTTTGGTTTTCTTTCTTATCCTCGCTCTCGGGGAGCAGTTACCGTGCCAAGCTCTGGGTACATTTCTCAATCTTTATGACTCAAACATTAGATTATGTTTTTTTTTTTATTCCACTGATTTAGCAAGTAAATGGCATTATTTGTCATAATAAAAATGAGAAATCTAATTCCTTTAACTCAACTGTGTATGCATGTAATATATTTTCAACCACGCTAATTACTCACAAAACTTAAAGTAACACTGTGCAGCTGTTTTCCAGTCTGAGCATGTGTGCCTCCCTCCAGCAATACAGCAGGATGCGAGTGAGAACACATGTTTTCTATATTTATGATTTAGGTTGGTGTTTTAGATTTTTTTGTCCTACAAGTCCTTTACAGAAAAGTAGGTCATTTGTCAAAGCCTTTTAAAGTTATTCCTGTTTTTTGTCTTTATATGCTTCCCATATGGTAAAGGTATTAGTTAACTAAAACAAGATATGATGGGTGAAACCCCGGCCTACTGGTCTAGACACAAACCATTAAGGAGCAACGTCCCCGGTTTGAACCACCACACTTTCTCCCCGTGTCTCTCAGATGTCTCCATTGTCAACTATCAAATAGAGACAAATAGTCCCAAAAATAATCAAAATAATTGACGAAACAGCAAAAAGAAATGAGATGCAACCAAGGTCTGAGATCAGTTTCATTGCAATTTAATTGGACACACCTTGGCCAACTCAGCCCTCGGCATGTTAGAGAAACTGCTTCAAATGAATGAATGACACCCTTGTGAACTCAGCTGTACTGCCTGTGCTCTGATTCATGACGCCAGGCATTCATGTTTGCTTAAAGAGAACCTATAATGCTCATTTTCAGGTTCATACTTATAGTTAAGGTGTCTAATAGAACATGTTTCCGTGCTTTGATGGTCAAAAACACCTTATTTTTCTCATACTGGAACCATAGGCTGTAAAAATAATGAACATAGCTACTGTGGCGTCACCCATTGGTGTATAGACTCCTGTTTTGAAGCCTCCAGTTTGGCATTTCAACCGTCAACTTGTTTGTGTGGAGCCAGAAGTAAGCAAATTTGAGTGAGAGACCGGGGTTGTGACGGGGCGAGGGTTGAATCTGACAGAAGCAGAGGGCAAACAACTTGTCACGCAAAGAGGGCTGCCCTTACCTGTACGTAACTTTAAGCCTCAATAAAATGTAAAGGCGTGAGGTCTTTAAAAAGTCAACCGCTTGTCTAGAGATCATGAAGGGGGGAATTAGTTATAGTGACCAAAACTGGTTTTTTTGGTACCAGGCTGTTGTAACAGCTGGTGAACCAGGTGAGAGCAGACTCAAGCACATGACTCTGGAGACAGTTCAGGTAAAACAACAGTCTTTACTGGTCAAAAGGTAGGTTTGGTACACATAAGGACAATCAGCGGAGGGAATCAAATCCAATAGCGATGAGGCAGAGGCAGAGGCAGAGTCAATCAACAGGCTAAATCCAAAAATAACAAGAAAAGGACACTAGGAAACAAAAGGCTGCAACGCGAGACACACAAGGAGCTAAGGCGACACACACTAAATACTCTGGTGAGGGGAAGGATAACGAGACACAGGTGAGGCTAATCAGGGCGGGGCAGACAGTCAGACACAGGTGAAGTCATCAAAAGGGAGGGAAAACACACAGGGGCAGGAAGTCAAGTGATCTGAAAGGAGAGGAGATGTGAGTTTCAAAGTAAAACAGGAAACTACACAAATGAGATAATAAAACTTGAGCTGTGACAGCTGTATTTCTGCTGTGAAGTTGGGCATTGTAAAACTGGTGTCTATGGGAACCGACTGGCTTCTGGAGCCAACCTCAAGTAGCCATTAGAGGAACTGCAGTTTTAGCACATTGGTGTTGGCTTCACTGGTTTGAGTTTTCAGGTCCTCTGTACCTTGATCTCTCTGCACTGTTATTGCAGCCGGGGAACAACTGTAATGGAGGAAAGTGGCCCATTCTACATGAAAAATCTTAACACAACCGTGTTCCAGCAGGAATATGATCCAAAATTGGGGAGAAACTTTTAAGATCAGCAACCAGATTTACATGTTTCCATGACGTTAGCTTGTAGCGTCATTTAGCAGTGAAGGCTACATAATGTAAAGACTTGCAGGAGCAGGTGTTCAGGTGTAAGCTGCAAGTGTTGCAGCAGCGTGCCTTGAACAGATGACATTGTAAAGAAATCCGACACAATTTGATGCCATACCGTAACAAGAGTGGGAAAAAAAATGATTTTGCTCACATATTTGGATGAACTACTGAGCGCCCCTACCAGGCACAGGTCCAGGGGTTGAAAGTGTCAGCTCCCCTCTGACCCTGACCTACAAAATGTAAACTGACCAGGAAGACGTGCAAAGAGACAAAAAATAACTACAAAAAAAGGGCAAAACAGCCACAAAGAGATACGAAATTACCAAAAAAGACACAAAACCATTTAAAAAATGCATAACAACAACAACAACAAAAAAAGATGCAAAACCAACACAAAGTCTGTGTGTCTTGCTTCTGTGTGGGAGAAGTGGTGGGAGTTTTTGCATATCAGTGCCCAGGGTCGCATTATGTCATAATCCACCCATGCTTACAGGGATTACTTCAGCATTGGTTTACTGCATTATCTGAAACTCTGGCCATGTTTTAACACTCTTCATTGGAACACTATGCATGAGACACAAAGTATGGAAAAGCATAAGAAGTCCACTTTGATTTATATGCAATTTTTATACATAGGATAAATCAGAGCTTTCATAAAACAATGTTGACACTATGACTCTGATGTTTATGTCAATTGTATTGACAATTACAAGGAAAATATATGGTAAGTCACACAACATTAATGCAACATTTACAATATACTCCTTCCTAAAGCAAGTGGGGCACAATAAACTCTGCTTGCAGGTAATTGGAGCCGGCTATTGAAAGAAAGTGGCCGGTGTGTTTGCTGTGCGCTGGTGCACGCCAGAGACAAAAAAGAGAGAAAAACTGCTATGGCTGTGATTTCCCCTTTGTAATGTTCTGCTATGTTGAATGTCAGGCTGCCTGCTTTGATTGATTATGTTGCCTTTTACCAGACTGTCCCAACGTCCCATCACTACCCAGAGGAGGGCAATGCATTGAAATATGATGAGCTGGGTGGTCCTGTGACATCCAGGGATTGTCGCCGGCGGTTTGGCTCTGTTGTTCCTGTCCTCATCACCATACGCCACTCTTAGCATAATGATGGTTTGCATCTGCTCTTTTCCCTCCTCCCTGCTTGCCTCCCCCGCAGACAGACACATGTTTATACAAGGTATACCTGCTGAGATCAGACATGCCGAACATTGTGTGGAGAATCTCCCTCGAGACCTCGGTCCACTACCCTCGGGAGCACACATAGGATGCCTCTGAACTTTTCCACAGAGCACCCACACTCAAGCTGTGGAATCTCTGATGACTCAGTCACCTCTCTGCTGGCGCCAACCTCGGGAGGATATGTTGCCCTAATAGTTACTCAGCAGGTAGCGCGCAAAGGGCAAGATTGTGCTCTATTGTTTCTATTCCTGAGGCGGATTTGTTTGGAATTATAAATTTACTCAAGGTGATGTGGTGGAACCCATGGGTATTTCTCCAACACCTCGTAGCTTTCTTGCTCTGTTCAAGGTCAGCAGCCGGCATACGTGTTATATTTAATTACATACATATGAAAAACTGCTAATTTCAGTGCGGCCCCACGACTACATCAATTACTCCCATTGATTGTGCTGCAGTCCATGAATAATTCTACATGTTTGCCAGAAGTGTTGTTGTTGATTCAATACTATACAGAGGATAGCAGTGAAAGAGTATGAGAAAATGCACGATGGTACACCATGGGTAGCTAATTATAGGCCCACAGCAGACAGTTAAAGGTACTTATAGTCACAACAACACAGCAGAGCAAATCATTATGCTGACTGAACCAGTTCCCTTCGCTAGGGCAACAATTTGATTAGTAGCTGAAGCATCACAAAACCTTATTTTATCTTACCTTGCCTTTAGGTATCCCCACGGCTTATTATTTTAGTGAATGATTAGTACATTAGTGATAAATTAGAGACGGTCTAAACAAATGTTCGTATGCTGCATTAAAATGAATAGGGAGCATTTACATCTTGCTTATTAATAGAGATAACGGCCCGTGAGCCAAATCAAATTCAAAAAGTAATTTTATCACAGTTATTTAATTAGCATTCTACAAATGTCTCATGAAGGAGATGAAAGAAAAATGCCGTCCATAAAGGCTTCTGTCTCTTGTGGGGACCATTAAAAGTGCTTTTCAGTAAGGAGAGGTCAATGAAAGTGCATAACAATATCTTTTGAGGTTAGATTTTGGCACCCTGTAGTTGTGGAGCATTTCATTAAGCAGAGGCCGACATAAAGATGGAAGATAAAGCGGGATCCCCTGTGACCAGATACTGTCTAGACATTAACCTTCAAGAGTAAAACTAGGAGGTGGAGGATATGTTACCTCTTTGTTGGACCTCTCAGAACATTCTGGAGCCGGGACTGAGTAGCGACGCTAATTGGAGTGAAGCTTTTCCAGAAGCAAACAAGTGGTGTATCATAACTACTTTCAAAATGATGTAACTTTTCACTGACTGTGACTAAATACTACCTTGACCTACACTCATCAGCCACCTTGCTGGTACCAGCTTGGACCTTTTGCCTTCAGAACTGCCTTAATTCTTGGTGTCATAGATTCAACAAGGTGCTGGAAACATTCCTCTGAGATTTTGGTCCTTATTGACATGATGACATCACACAGTTGCTGCAGATTTATCGGCTGCACATCCATGATGCTAATCTCCCGTTCCAGCACATCCCAAAGGTGCTCTATTGGACTGAGATCTGGTGACTGTGGAGGCCATTGGAGTACAGTGAACTCATTGTCATGTTCAAGAAACCAGTTTGATGTGAGCTTTGTGACATGGTGCGTTATCCTGCTGGAAGTAGCCATCAGAAGATGGGTACACTGTGGTCATAAAGGGATGGACACGGTCAGCAACAATACTCAGGTAGGCTGTGGTGTTTAAAACATGCTCAGTTGGTACTAAGGGGCCCAACGTGTGCCAAGAAAATGATCTCCCACACAATTACGCCATCTGCTTGAACCATTGATGACCCTACCATCTGAATGTGGCAGCAGAAATCCAGACTCATCAAACCAGGCAACATTTTTCCAATCTTCTATTGTCCAGTTTTGGTGAGCCTGTGTGAATTGTAGCCTCAGTTTCCTGTTGTTAGCTGACAGGAGTGGCACCTGGTGTGGTCTTCTGCTGCTGTAGCCCATCTGCTTCAAGGTTGGACGTGTTGTTGCTTCAGAGATGGTCTTCTGCAGACCTTGGTTGTAACCAGTGGTTATTTGAGTTACTGTTGCCTTTCTATCATCTTGAACCAGTCTGGTCATTCTCCTCTGACCTCTGGCATCAACAAGGCATTTTCACCCAGAGAACTGCTGCTCACTGGATGTTTCCTCTTTTTGGACCATCCTCTGTAAACCCTAGAGATGGTTGTGCGTGAAAATCCCAGTAGATCAGCAGTTTCTGAAATACTCAGACCAGTCCATCTAAAGTTTAATTTCGTGTAACTTATCATTATGATGTAAATATTGATGGCACAATGTAATGGCTATGAATAATGACACCATCAGTGTTAAGATCAGGTCTGTCTGCCACTGGATACAATCTCCCACGAAAAGCAGCGCTCGATTTACAGCACAAAAATGTGTGTCAGCCATTGTGCAACCCAGTAGCTATTAGTAGCATTCCCCAATTACCTAAGAGCATCAATGTTTGTTAGAAAGCCCACATTGTTATGTAATTAGTTTGTCTGTCTATTACATTACAAGTTTGTTTGCTTTGTTCTAAAGGTAATTTACTTTGTCTCACCTCAGTGACATAATCGGAGCTGTCATGTTAACGAACCTGCAAACTGAAGTTTTGTTGCAGTTTTGTTTGTTGTGGTTGATATTAAGACGACAGTGTTTCCTCTCCTGTTTTTTTGCCATTCACGGACACTAGCTCTGTTTACTGCTGTGCGTAAATGCTGAAAGGTGAGTGTGTTAATTAAGACCCAGATATTAGGGTAATTATTTGCTCGGCTCTGAGGACAAATAAAGCGATCCAGTTATCAGCAGCAACAATAATAGCCTTGAATAGTTGACTCTTTCCACTTTAAGGACACATCAAGACGAGATTACGTTATTAAAGTTAAGATTCTAACTTTTCTTGAAGTGAAATTGCGATGTGCATCCAAGTACCGATTGGCTCAAGGAATGTGGGTTGAAAGATCATCGATAAGATATGAAGATGTCAGAATTTGGGATTTAAACAGTGTAGAAAGGGAAATATTGGAGAAGATTAAAGCTGGAAAAGTCAGCAGCAGATCCAGTCCATTTTGTTTGTACCTACTGCTAGCCTTTTCATGCATAGTGGTCACTACAGGGAACATTTTAAAGCCATTTTCTTGTATATGCATGGGTTTTGATGCTATAGTTGCATGTAAGCCACTACAGCGGATCCCAGTGCGTCTTGCTATACACTGCCACCCACTGGCCAGGTGTTGTAAGTGCAACACAAATCTCTGAAAACCAAGATGGTCGACAGAACGCATGGAATTTATCGCCAATCCTACTATAATGAAAGACGCCTGCAGGTAAATAAAATCTGTAATACAGTTGTTAAAATTCAAAAGTATTTATTTTATGTTGGGAAGAAATTTCAATTAATTATCTGTCCGCCAGACTGGACATCACACAGCACTGGCTATATTTGAACTACAGTTACATTATTACTGCAACCTTGTACTTCATCTGCAGTAACTTTTTGGGCTGTAAATGAATTATGTTATCAGAATGTAACTGCAATATTTGTGACCAAAACAATATTTTGACAAGATTTCTGTATTTTTGTAGAAAAAGTTCACTGACAACATATATATAGCTTAAAGCTACTCTTTCCTTTCTTGCATTTCACACAGCACTTAGCAAAAATTTGAGCATACACAACTCCCGCCTCCCTCCAAAGGCCTACTCCCCCCTCCTCCATTACGTCCTCATTACGTCTATGATAGACGTAGGCGTTGGCAAGGTAACGTTAGATACACGGAAGAGGAGAGCGAGTGTAACGTTACAACCAAGACAGTCAAACGCAACCCCGGAGTTTTAAAACTCAACCGGAGTCAGTGATGACTGATGAGTTTTAGAATAAGGTTACAGTGCTAACGTTAGATAGTAGCGTTAACGTTACTAGTAAGTGGAAACGCACAAGGAAGATAACGTTAATGTTTCAGAGCCTACGCTACAGTAGGCTAATGTTAGATAGTAGCGTTAACGTTACTAGTAAGTGGAAACGCACAAGGAAGATAGCGTTAATGTTTCAGAGCCTACGCTACAGTAGGCTAACATTAGCCATTAGCAACTGGATGCTGTGTTGTCATATATAACGCTATATGTTATATTAGAAGCAAACTAAACATAACGTTACCTGTCCTGCACAGTCAAACACAACCCTGGAGTTTTAAAACTCAACCGGAGTCAGTGATGTCTGATGAGTTTTAGATTAAGGTTACAGTGCTAACGTTAGATAGTAGCGTTAACGTTACTAGTAAGTGGAAACGCACAAGGAAGATAACGTTAATGTTTCAGAGGCTACGCTACAGTAGGCTAACGTTAGCCGTTAGCAACTGGATGTTGCGTTGTCATATATAGCGTTATAGCCTATGTTACATTAGAGGCAAACTAAAAATACCTGTCCAGCAGAAACAGAAATGTTACCCGAGCGATTACATCAATCGGAGGCCTCCACGTGGGGAAGACAGACAGGACGCTCTGAGTTTTCTTAGAACCATATGAGAATGGTACAATTATAGCAATTAATAGCATTTTAACCTAAACAAAGAAAAGCGTAAAATTTCCAGAAAGGTAAGTGTTGCTTTAAGCGGGAGGTGTGTGGGGCACTGAGGAGTCAAAAGCAAGGTTCAACGTTTTTGCACAGACATTGAATAATATCAGAGTATGTTAAAATATGTGAAACACTCCAGTTAAGTGGGAACAGCCCATTGGTTCGACATCCCATTGTTCCGACCATATTAAACTCATTGTTCCTAAGTCCGTTCCGAAATCATCATGATGCCCTGTGGTTAAGGTCTGGTTAGGTTTAGGCACAAAAACCATTTGGTCAGGGTCAGGAAAAGATCATGGTGTGGGTTAAAATGAAAAAGAAAGTGACAAACACATAAGCCGTGAGCCTGCTCCGCCTCAAGCCGGTCGCGGCGCACCATACGCTCGCCGCGAGCCATTCAGCACCGCGGACAGTCGGACTAATGGGATGTCGAAACAATGGGCTGTCAAACCAATGACATGGACCCAGTTAAGCAGCATTCAAATAGATGTATTTTTATAGTTTTACAGAGTACATTCCAAGTGGGCATTTAAAAAACTCCTTGAAAATGCATGTTTAAAAAAATGAACTTCAATTTTTTGTTTTTCATGCCTAAAGAGGAATATGAACACTTAAGAAAACAAAATCCTGACTGAAGTAGTCATAATTCATGCGTGAAAGGACTAGAAGACGATGCGTAGGCACTTGTACAACAACACATTCTCACAATGTAGCAGAACAGCAGTAAATAAGATTGTACAGGCCATGTAAACCTGGATGTAAACAATGCAGCTTCAAATAAATAGTCTCCAAATTGACTGTGCAGTTGTGTTATGAGGAAGGACATGTAGTTTGGGCATAATGTGTTTGTACTGTAAAATTCTGCTAGGTACTTCTAAGTTCTGCCTACTAATGCACACTTAACGGTTTTATCTATAGCAGAAACTGTACAGCGAGGAATACTTGAGACAGTTTGTTTTAACTCCTGCCTGTTCTTTCCTGCCGTTTCATGTAAATAATTGAATCATCCTTCTATTGAAACTAATGGCCTTTTTATTATGCATGTGTATTTATTCAATTATTCATCTTTTTATTGCCTAAAGGCAGCTGTGTATGTCCTGGAGGGATGCTTCCCACAATTTCACCTGATGAAGACTGCTCTGTCTGTCAAGCCGTGTTTCAGAGCCTCCAATTTAATTCAGACCTACTTTAGCATCAGCCAGCCTCTATCTTGCAGAACTGTCCTCCAGAGAGGAATGTAATGGCTTAGGTCAGGCTCTATCTAAGCATGCATACAGAGTGCACATATAAGCAACCTCAGCACATAATGGCTCCGATTTGCCTGGCAATTATGTCTTTTGGGATCAAATGCGTCATTGTAAATGACAGTACTTTTGGGGGAGAAGAAATCTTTTCCGGGAAAAAAATAAAAAACATCTATCTGCTGCCTTTTCTATAAACATAGCAGAGCTCTCAGAGGAAATCAAACGGGAAGTTATTGAAACAGACTGTTTAGCCAGGGTGATGTGGCAGAGCAATATGTAATATGTAACATGCTATAAGAACAAAAATGGGCACCCAGCTTGCAAATAAGTTCAAGTCCCACACTGGTTTGTGCTTTCTACTCCTGTACAACATAAATAGGACAGTGATGCATGTATACTTCAGATCGTTTTGCACGAGGAGATAAAAATGTGCTTCTTCATTCTATTTCACACATGCTTTACAGTCTAACAGAGCCTATAGATCCCACAGGCTAATTTTTACACATCCACTCAGAATTTGCATATAAGTGGTTACCCAATCAAGATGGCCTAGGATAAGCCTTTTCATGCTATCTAGGCTGTATCTATAAAAGTGGCAGTGCTGAGTTCAGTCTCCATCCTCTTTTCTTTGGGGCTCTATACAATGAGAATTAAATTCCTGTGTGAATATAACAGTGCAGACTTGTCCTTCGGTATCTCTGGCTCATCTCTACTTGTTTGAAACTTTTCAATAACTCTGAAAGAAAACAAAAAGTAACATAAAATTGTTTCAGTGATTAAACTCTGTTTTATGCACTTGGAGACCACCAGTGGTGCTGAATGACGAAATGTACTGAATACAGCTCGTTGGTGGACATAAAAGGAGAAAAAACACATTTTCTAACAGAGCAACTGTTAAAGCGATACAGATAAACACCCACAGCAAACCTCCAACACGCCATCAAGGTAAACAACACCTATTACTGTTGGATGGAAAACCACAAAACCACCACACATGCTGTGCTTGCATCAAAAAATCTGATTGCAGTTCCTCCTGGCATGGCGCAGCCTTTGGACCCCTTTGTAAAAAGGATTTTATTGACCTTTTGCAGATCTGCTGCTTCTTTGATTTGTTTGAAGTTGTGTCCCGTGGGCTGGTTTTAGGGGGCTGTGCAGGTCTTTCATTTCACACTGTACTGTGCCTTAGTTTTCTCCTGACAAAAATAGCCATGTAGATGTATTGTACTTCTGGATAGTAGTTACAGAGGTACAGTACATTCATAGGTCAAAATGTGGTCGTGTCTGGTAAACTACTATGGGCAAGCTAGCTGCTAACATGCTGTCACAACAGGCTACCTCCAGGGCTAAAAAATGGCGCTAACGTGGAAGTGCCAAAAAAGTGAAGTTCTTCAAATGGCCATTTGGGGCTGGCTCCAAGAGTGGGTCATTTCCCATAGAGTAGTGCAGGAATGAGCGCTCCCAGTTACCTTCTCCTAAAGTCGATTGGTTTTTGATTGTATTTTGGTTAGGTGTTGAAAGGTGCTGAAATAACATCTGTGGTAAACACAAGCTTAAGAGACTTTCGCGTTTTGTTCTAAGACATAAAATGCATCAGTAAATACCGCACTCACAAATTTCAAAGCCTTAATGCGTCTTAAAAAGGATGTTTGATGACAGTGGCTGAATGAGACTACAGAGCATCATCACGCCAAACATGGCTTTACAGCCTTGTTGTGGTGGTGATGTTGAAGTCCCGCCACCATAGTGTAGTTCAGTGGTTTTCAAACTTTTTGTGCCCATGGCACACCAAAGGGCAAGCCAAAATCTCAAGGCACACCTGTATTTATAGCCATGTACACCACGCCTCTATAACGTGTTATAACTCTTATACAACATAAGTGCTTGTTTTTATTTACTAATACAAAATAACAATTGATTACCAACTATTATTCTTGAAATATTTAATAAATATTTAACAAAATGATTAAAGAATTTTAAACTTTTTAAAAATAAATCAAAGCACCAATAACACACCCATTTAATTAGGAAATAATGTAAGATATTGTAATTAAACGAAAACAATTTTTAGGTAGTTTGCCTCTATATTAGAAAATGGTTGTGCACATCATACTGATGGTCAATTAAAAATTCATTTTCATTTTTGTGTAGGCCCAGTTAAATATTGCAATAACAATGTGTGGTTATCACAAAATCCCACAGCACAACTGGATTTGCATCACAGCACACCATTTGAGAACCACTGGTGTAGTTCATTAATAGCCTTATGGTAGCTTTTAACTTCTTGCATTTCTGCTGCAAAAATCATTAAAGTTGTGTCCATTTGTGAAGATTATCAAGTATCATCACTGTTTGTTTGCTACCAAGCTTATTTTCTGCTATAATCCAAAAACTTCTTCTTCCATCCAATTGGATGTTGGAAGAAGAAACCAGGGTGATGCTCATGTCTGCATCAGCCTACAAAAAGTTATTTTGGTCTCTGTTGCTAATTTCCCACTTCATGACAACTGGGTTAGTCTTTACATAACTCACCCGTTTATGTTTTATTAAGGCTTAAAGTTATCTATAATTAAGGGTGCGGCTGCTTTGAGTGACAGGCTGTCAGCAAGGCATCACTATAGTCTGTGAGACTGATCTACCCCTCGCTTCTTCACAGCTCAGCATTCTCATCCAACTTTGGTCACTTTCGGCTCCAAAAATCCGGCCAAAATGTCAAAACAGTGAGTGCACGTCATGGAGGCTACGCCCATTATATTTATACAGTCTACGGGCTAAAGTTGTGGCAGCTGTCGTGGGTCCAGAGGTCGAATTCAACAGTGTAAGTTTGGTTTACGACTTCAAATTTGTGACCATGTTGCATGCAACCAAATGTGCAGAAAGAAATGAGCTTAATTTTAGAAGGTTCCAGAATGTGTCACTTGTAACAAGAGGAAAAATAAAGATGGCTAACCATAAAAAAAAAAAGAGAATTAAAATTAAAATTAAAATCACCTAAAATACTTTGGTAATTCAATAGACACACATTCTTAATAAGATACAGTCAACTATTCCCCAACCAGGAGTTGGAATTCGCCCTCAGATAAACAGCCATCTGCCATGGTCACAACCAGCGGTGTGTTTCTGTTAGATGTCCCACTGCTGCCAACACAGACAATAACGTTATAAATTTAAGGGTATTTGTCAAGAAGGCAAGAACAATTCCTCAAAACGGTGACACACATGTACAGCTGTGTGTGACAGGTGATTTAGCCCTAACGTTTCTGGCAACGGAGTCACTTATTATCAGTGATACAGGGAGAGAGGGAGCAGAGGGTCCGGTGAGGAAGCAGAGTTAGAGGGAGGGATTGAAGAAAGCTGACAGCGCAGCCTGAGGCAAAGAGGATGTCAAGCTGGGTCAGCAGCTCCACGAGGGGATACAGAGTGCTGAACGGAGGAGTCAGGGAGCTCCTGGTGTTCGCACGGAGGAAGGCGATCCATCCCGTACAAGGCACGATGCTTTTGTTTTCCCAAACTGGGGGTGGGATGGCTTTGGCTAAGGTGCACTGCCCAGACAGAGGGTCAGGTTCAATCTGAGGATAAAGACTCTAGAATAAGGGACACTGTAACTAAAAGGACCTGACTGCTTGGAAACTTTGGATACAGGTACAGACAGGAGACAGGTTCGTGCCCAGGTTCAGACAATGAGACGGACTGGGGGTCGATCTCAGGTAAAGAAACAGGGTCAGGCATGAGCTCAAGCAGGGAGACATGTTTGGACGAAGAGGCAGAAACAGACATCGACTGTGGCTGAGAGTCAGGAAATGTTGTGCCAAAAAGGCCACAGTGGGTTTGGCAAGTGTAGGCCTCCAAAACCAAATATAGTGTCATGCCTTTTTCGATAAATCCAGGTTATGTGTTGGAAGATTTAACTAATTACAAACATGCTACCTGACCTCTATGTAATTATGTGCTGCACCACCCTCAAAATAGAAACTGCAGATGGAGCACACATCCCTCTGATGTATGATGGCTACAGGTATCTAATTAACTGAAAGGAAAGGGCGTTATTCATTCTACGAGCCGATATGACGTTTATCAGTAAGAATTATCTAACCGAGCGGAGACCGTGCCCTTAAATTCTTTTCATGTGCATTTAGGCTGGTTGAAAAAGTCCTTATCGAACTCAACAGCTACTTTGGTATTTAGGTGTTTATTATTCATTTATGCTAAGCAACTTGTAGCACTGGTTTTGAGAGGTGCTAAACAAATAGCAGCAGCAGCATTAGTTGTAGTAGTTATGTTCTCTTCTCTTTCTCTCTGTCTCTCTCCCCGCCTGTGGCAGCTGGATATGGCCTCTGTTGATAATTAATCAAGACAAGTTCTGGCATGGGCACAGGAGTGTGTTCTGTTAGGGGTGCAGTGTGTAGTGACCCATCGACTAATAAGGTCCCTCGAGGTGAAACTGCATCAGAGCGTTGGAAGCTAGAAATTTCAAATCTCACACTCCGCTCCACCTTCCTCTGGGAGGAAGTACAAAGACAAAAGACGTGCGTGCCTATGATTTCGTGCACATAATTTATTCATTTTTATCTAATCTGTCTGTCAGTTTATCTTCTTGGCTGGCTGTCTATCCCTCTGTGTCACAGTATCTGACAAAGTGTCACCAAGGAATGAGGGGTGAGGTGACAATGGGAACAGGTTGCCTCGCAATATACCAAAACTAGTTTAAGTTTTTTGAAATAGAATGTATAGAGAAAGTATATCATTATGTAAAAATGAGTGAGCAAACTTCACACCAAAAACTTGACAGTGTCATATTGATGCAGAAGTGCTCTCCATGGTGCTTTTTTAATGATATGAAATCCAAACCCTCGTACTGACCTTTACTTTTAATCCAAATGCCTTAAAAAATTCAGTGCTTGCCTTTCTAGGGAAGTACTCTCCGGCACTCAAACAATTTATGGTCCCCAGTGCAATACATGTCATCAGTGTTCCGTCATCTAAAGGCCCAGAAACACCACACCGACATCAAAGAAGTGGCGGCGAGGAAAGCCAACTGTTGTGTCCCCTCATGTTGCCTGTGTCCCTGCCAAAAATTTTCACGCAGATAAACCTCAAAGGCTACAGGTATTGTCAAACTGACACATGCGTTCTGTGGCTGAGAGAAGAAATATCTCTATAGATAGCGGCGGGCAGCGGTAGTCTGTTTTCGTCATTCAAAAAGGGAAACCAAAAGACTGACAGGAAGGATTTAAAATTGTATTAAATAAAATAAGATAAAAAAAAACAACAAACCTTTGCCATTTTGTTTACTTTCCTCACTTCCGTTTCTCTTCTTCTGCACTAAACTTAACGGCCAATCAAAGTCATTTTATTCACCAACAGGCTTCACCAGCTCAGACCCTGAGTCAGCATGCTGAATCAGCTGAAAAACCGGCATTAAGGCCCAACTAGTGCCAACAGTGCGGGACACACCACAAAAACCAAGGCGACAGATGCTCACAGACGGCCCGACATTGATGAACAGCCGGCCGTCTGCTTGGTGTGTCAGTGCTCAAAAGATAAAACACTTTCTTTGGTGCATATCATGCCAGAAGACAAAACATATTGTCATAACATTTTGCCTTTTAACATGGGGAAAGCACTTAAAATGATCAATGGACAAATGGATGTTTGAGACAGTTGTTCCACTGAGCCATCTTATTTCTTCTCAGATAAATAAACTCTGTGGAAATAAAAGTCTTACACATGATGGTCTTAAGAAATGTAAGTAGGCAGGGAGTCATTTCGACAGTCTTTCAACATGTTGACATGGAGCAATAAATCATGGTATTCTCTGAACACTTTCCCCGCCATTGACGAGATATTCCGGCAATCTGTGTATTCATTGTTATAAGATAAGGGGTGCTGTTACACATCTTGTGAAATGGAACAGCACTGGCTAGTCCGACAACCAATGAGGAAGAAGATCCTCTAGAAACCAGAAGAAGATGTTAACAGAAATGTAGCAGCTTGTAAACAGCACGAAAATTGCTTTAAAAATTTAAGGTTGCTCAAGGCGTGGAGATGTAAATGGACTCAGACACCTGATTTGGACAAAGAAGCAAACGAGTTAGGTGGGACGAAATGGGATCTCCATGACAGTGACACATGGACAAGACGACCACAGAGGAGAAGGAGATGACAGTATTGACACTGAACGTGACAACGTGTTTCGCTATACCTCAAAGAGAATGTTATTGTCATTATTTTCATTTCTCTCTTTTACACTGCCAGATTTTCAGCGAATGGTGGGCCGTTTTGCCAGCAAACTGCGAGCGTACAGAGCCGGATTGGCGAGTTGATCCGAGGTGCCCAATTTTCCACCTCGTAGGGTAGACATATTGGCGGAACCTTTTTGGTTTAAACAGAACGAGGCGGCCTTCCACAACGGGAGGGGCTGTTGATGATTTGTGGGAGGAGCTGTTGATGACGCCGCACATGTGACCTACTGGTGGTGGATAAACAGGAAACAGCTGATAGCAGGAATTAGCGAGCAGCTAGTAGCAAGAGTGAAACACAAACCTGACAGACACTGTAAAGATGAGCAACTGGGGAGACAAGGAATTGCGCGCCCTCCTTGCCCTCGCAAATGAAGAGGCCATTAACCGTCAGATGACGGGGACGGTGAAGGACCGGCCAACTTATGAGAGAATCGCCGAAGGACTGACCAGCCGCGGCTTCCCTCTGAGTAGTCATTATTTACGTCACATGCTGAGCTACACGTTTTCTTACTTGCTCATGCCCCCCATTGCCCTGAAAAAGGCACATTCTGTATAAACAAAAGTAGGTAGGCGGCATTTCGCTGCATTTTGTTTTTATACTGCCAATGCTGAAAGAAGACTGATTGGGCTTTCCTGCAAATTTGCACAATTCCTATTTAAAAAGGGCTTTTTATGCAATTTAAACTGATGTGAGGAAATTAAAAAAAAAAAGTCACAAAAAAAAGAAAAATGTAAATGTGAAATTGATTTCATACTTGAAAAAGCGTTTTCTCAGTTTTTTGAAAATGCACAAATTCAAGTGTTCTTTAAAAAGGAAAGGAATGATAGAATAAATGAAATATAAATTTACATTTACAACAAATTATTGTGTGGAACACTCTGCAGCCATATGTGACTCCGTGAGGCTATATGTGGACACAGTATTGCGTTGAACTAAATGCTAACATTGATGTGCTAACATGCTGATGTTTACCAGTATGTTCACCATGTTTACCTTATAAGTTTAACATGTTGGCATGATAAAATATGCTTGTTAATACCAAACACAAAGCTGAGGCTGGTGGGAATGTCATTGAATTTGTCAGGCCTTAAGTCATGAACCAAAGTACTGGACGAAAATGACTGACTGATGGACCAACACTGCTAAAAGCGATCACATTGTTCAGATGACCAAATGAATCATTTACTAGCAAATAATCTGTTATCATGCTGGACTGCAGAGACATGTAACATCAGTGACCTGATGTCAGCTTCATAAATCACAATCTTCCATGTCTGAGATCCAAGAATCCATTCTGATTTCCACCCCAGCAGCAAAGAATAAATCAATACATACACACTTATACTTATCATGTAGAAGGGCATTTGTTGCTGGCTCATAAATCTGCCATAACTTTGCATTAGTTTATCCCACCATTGGCGGGGTAAGTTCAGGATAAAGAAACGGATCCTTGCACTTCTTCACTCAAAATATTCTTTACCCTTGTGCTGCTGGCTCTTTGATGTGTGAGGAGCAGCTGTTTACCGAGCCAATTGTGCAAAACCACAAACCCCAGCACGGCATCCACTGACACCGCAGACTTTGATTTCGTTTCTTGCTCTCTTTCTTCTCTGTCACATGGTTTGACTCTGTCACAGCTAATTTTGGGACTTAAAATAAGTCTTTGAAGATTGGAACGGGGAAACAGTAACGGGGAAATCTGATGAATGGATGGAATAATAGATTGGGATTGTTAATATGGATGGCATGCAATTGCTTGATTTTTGAAACAAGAAAGAAGATGTTTTTCTGTCTGTCCAGGTGTCTTTGAAGTGATTTCAAATTAAGATATGAATGGAAAGCAAATGTTCACTTGGAACACTGAACAAGAACTTGTTTGATTATGACTGCAGGTAATGGGGCAGCTATTAATATTGACTGTCCAACAGGCAATGCCAACATCCCCCCAACATATTCCTGTACATGTTCTTTCTGTTTCTGTTCATTTATATAAATCCCCACAAAATAGCTTGTGCATTTTCTGACCCTCCAAAGATGGGAAATATTTGACATGGCAGAGAAAAACTTTTAGGGCAGTCATTAAAACAACAAGGCTCCTCAGGACAATATAGGCAAGGAGAGGCTATCCACAGCACAGATTAGACTGTGCTGCTCTGAGCTTCTATGGGGGATGAATGAACCGCAGACACAAATCTTAGCATATGTTGGCTTGTGGGCACAAGGGAACTGCAAACTCCCGCCTTTATCCTTGGAGAGGCAGGAAGGAGAAGTCACCTTGATTAAATTAGTTGTATATGAAAATGGGGTTATGCCTATTGGGAGTACGTGACAAGGGTTTATAAACCTCGCCTTTCACAACTCTGCAAGAATGACTTTTTAATTTCCTCCTTTTTTGTAACAAGTTATATTTCTCCTTCTGTCTTTTGTCCCACAAGGGCTTTGTGTGTCAGGGTCAATGTAGAATTCTCTTTTGGTTACTGTCCCCTCCACTCATTCACAATGTGCGATTCTATTAGCATCTTCCAAAACAGATCCTCCCTGGGTTTTTCATCCCCTCCCTCTGCCTTTCTTGGAGCATCTATAGCCCTACCTCTCACACTATTTTGCTTTTTGTCGCCTGCTATTGTATGATATTCCATCAGGCCATTGAAGCCATGTGGAAATGCCACAAAAGCCTCATTCAAAGTCTGAAATAAATCAATCCGTCCTAGTCAGATGTCATGTTCATGTAACCCAACCTAAGTGATTCCTTCATTTTTCAAACAAATTGAAATGATTGCAGATGGCAAATTCTTAAGTGTGACCAAATTACACCCTGGCAGTATAATAGATGAATTGCAGCTATGGATAACAGAGGGAAGGCCTTCTCTCTGTCATCTCTGTTCAAGCTGATGATTAGTGCTCTCAGATCGCAGCTGTAGCTGACATTTTTTTTCTAACTGTTTTGGTCCTTTGTTGCTCACATGCACTCAGGCTAAGGCCACATCCACAGTGATATTGTCTTTGTTTTACACACAAGTGTTGTAGCACTGTTTCAGAAATAATCTTTGTCCACACGAACACGCCTGAAAACACGTCACTTGACCATTCACCTACACTTGCCACGGCTTGCCGGTATAAACAGGAAGCAGATTGTTTACTTTGTCGTTGATGTATACACTACAGACGAAGAAATTCAGTTACGCAAAGTAGGTCCAGCGATTTCTTTGCTTGGACCTGCAACAAGGTAGAAATGTAAAGTAACCAGTGTTGGGAAAGTTTCTCTCAAAACGTAGTATATTACATTATCCTAGTTACCTTCATTTAAAAGTCATACATTACATTACAATATTACTCTCTGTGTAGAGCACAGGCATTTTAAATTGGTAAGGGTCATGTTGTCTCACAGCAGGTAATCAAAGCACATAAACTTTTCAAATCCAATGCTGCAGGTCTGACTCACTCATGCATTCACATACAGTGGTTACCACTTTGTATTAAACCCCTGCTTATGTTAATAATAGTGTGATGATGTTGAACAATGAAATAGCCTAGACCATTTAAAATAAATGAATAGCCACAGGGAGGGGCAGGCAGAGGATCAAAGTCTGGTAATTATGAGATATGGAAAAGTGAAGCACAGTAAACAAATATTGAGGTTAGCACAACAAACAGAATGGCTAGCCACTAAGTCACTATGACACGCACAAATTAATACCACCTGTCGGTTCCCAATATGCAGGTCAGCTACAACAGCACCGGAGAGAGGTATGCATAGGAACAGGACTGTGTGCAGGCGTTGCTATGCAGTTGTCGGGGATGTGAATGGAAACATCCAACATATACTAACATGATATGTCAATTACTGTGACCATTAAAAAAACGTATCACAGGCCAGCTCCTTATTCCCACTGCTTTCAGGCAGCCTGAAGATGCAAACGAAGAATGGGATATGACGTAGGTATATGATGCCCCCCCCCCCAGCGTATAACAAATGACATGACAACACACACACCAGATAAACCTCCAGATGTTTTTTTCTGGTGGCGCAGTAGCAGAGGTGGTTCAGTGTGGATCAGTGTTGATAAATGAAAAATTACAACAATAAACAGTTTATTTCAGGTTACATGACATTGTAAATGTAATCATATTACCTAAAATCCTGCTAGTAACGTGTTATATCGCTTCATTACTGCTAAAAAGTAATATATCACTGTCACCAATTATCCCCAAAGCTGAAAGTAACACGAGTATAAGGCAGTCAAGGCAGCAGAAAACATAGAAAGGAGTGCCCACACAAAAAGGATGAAATCCAAAAAGGTATGTAGAGGTATGACTGTCAAGACTTTTGGTCACTTAGTAAAATTGTTGGGACTAAGTTTATGGGTCTAAGTAATTTGACTGATAAAAAATGTGAATAATTATTGATCTGCTGTCGCCGCTTTCTTCTGATAACAATTGCCATTTGAATTGTTTCAAGGCTTTCTGTGCCAAAATTCATTTTGAGTATTATACGTCTGAAACCCTTTAAGGGGTTAATTGTGGGCACGTGCCGCAGGTATTCTTGTGTTCACAGTAGCAGCTCATTATATCCAGACCTTCGACAGGAGCACACAGCCCGTTGGTACGTAGCAACTGCTAGCTGCAAAAATAGCCTGCTAACAATGTTTAAAACATGAATAAATGGTTGTGTGTTGACGTTTACCACACTATCCCGATGTGCTTTAGTTAAATTATAATTTGTGGTTTATAGGCGTTCAGCCTCTAATGTGAGTGTTAGATGGCACTCTCGGCTAGCTCCCGGTAGCATTCTCGGTTATCAATATTAGCCGAGACATAACAGTAGTTAAATACTCAGTCAGCTAACGTGAACGTTAGCATGGTAAACGGTGACTTTAACTCCATAACAGGTTGCAGAACATTGTGTCGTGTTGTATTTCGTGACTTTTGTGTCTTATGGGCAACACGTGTAGCAAGTAAACACGGGCTATGTCATAACAACTCCGCAACGTCGTCTAAGGAACTGCTTTGCACATGCTCCTAGAGCGCTAAGCTTTCTGGGAAATGTAGTCACTGTGGTTACTTTGAGTCTGCTGTGTTATGTGTAAGACAGTATTACTTATGTAAGAATATGTAAGTAAACTCATGTTATATGTAAAACAACATTCTTGTTTGCTTATATATTTAAAAGAATATATTACATACTTTTATTTATTTTCCTGAACAGATGTAGAATGATAGTTAATGGAAGAAATAATTGACCAGCTTAAAGAAATCTATGTTCTGTTTATTGATAAAATGAAAGCAGCTATTTAGTAATCACAGTTTTACTGATATAACATGACATGTAACCTTTTGCATCTCTGTTTCTGATTGTTTCAGGTTTATGACCTGTCATCATTTTGGTATTAAAATAAAGAAGACAAAAGACAAACACGAATCATAACATTTTGTGTGATGCCTGTCAAGCTTATTCGGAGGGCTAAAATTTGAAAGATCCGAACAATGACTAATAAGACCCAGTCAGAAAGTGAATGTTGGTGTCTGCGTCATTGTTTTCAAAAAGTCTCCCTTACCACCCGTCTAGACTAAAACGCAACGCCAGAGTTTTCAAACTAAAACAAGATCGGCAGGAGAATTCTCCATTTCAGGGGAGGTAAATGCCAGATTAGTGTGGACGCTTGGCCTACATGTAGCAAAAGTTCTTTTAATGTGTAGGCTTAGATTGCTTTGCCCACTCTGTGGTCACCCTCCATTGCTACTGCAACTCGGCTTACTTGCAAACACTCCTGCTGCTCAAGGTAAGGCACCTGCCAACAAGTATAATCATGTTTGCAAGCCCTTTCCATGCACCACCAGCATTCTGCAACTCAGTTCGTCAGCTTTTCATGTTGCCACTCTATTTGCTGCTGAAGATTGAGTTCTCCAGTATGTCTGTAATGTTGGCATCTTGGGAATCCAGAAAATCTGCCAGGGATCCCCGCTTTACCTCACCAAAAGTATTTGCTGCTTGTGCTAACACATTGTGAGTGGATGTCTGACTCAGTTCAGTCATCCCTCAGCTGTGTTTCACCTTCACTGTGATATTTGTTGGCGCCTGGGCTTTAAAACTGTGAAATACACTTCATAACAGGCTACATTTGTTGCGGGGGTTCAAATGTCACGGTCAAATCAAGCCTTCGAGCCAAGTCATTTTTCTTTTGGTTGTTGTTGTGCGCATGCAATATGATGCTGCCAATCTGTTGGCAAGACTCCTAAAAGTAGCTTGCAGGCTTTGCTGCATTTCAGAAGTTGTGCTGCTGACATGGACTATACTATATACTTATTGCAACATATCAGCTGCATCCTTGCTGTAAGGCTGTCTCTGAAGCTTTCAATGCTCTACCCACTCTTATACACTGCTTTCCACACTGCTGCTGCAGCAATCCTCCTTTGCATACACTACTGCTGCTCATATGGACCCACCTCCACTCCAGCATTTACCTGCTACCTTTCATTTTAACACAGTGTCGACATGGGAGGCGTATAATGAGCAGCATATAAGCAGAGCAGCAGCAGCTTAAGTGCTGCATCTGTGTCTGCGCAGGGTGTGTTCAGGCTAAGTATTAAGTGTAGGTCGTTTTGGTACAACTTAGAGACCAGCACAAAACAACTCAGGGCATATATTCACATGTATAGTCCCAGTAAAAGGTGGGCCATTACACAGCCTGAATAGATGGCTGTAGCAATTAAAACAGAAGAGTATCTGTTCAGATCCTGTTAGATGTAGTTAAGTCCTGAGACGACCTATAAACTAGAAATGGACATGAAGTGTATCGCCCCATTTCCACCAAACACTTTATGTATGGTACCATTGGAAAGAGAAGTAACCCTTCAGACATAGTACCTAGACCCTAGGTCCATTTCGTGTGTCCACCACAAACAGTACCCTTAAATGTTGTTAGGGTTGTTGTGACTCACCGCTCCGTCCAGCACTCACTGTATTTCTACAGATGGAACGTCTGCACCTTGTTTATTGTCAATAGAACGAGGTTGCACGCAGTTACAAGAATTTGTAGGAGGTTATATAAACTTTTGAAGATCCACTCAAAGTCTGTGTCATCCAAAAGAGACCAAAGAAACAACTTAAGTAATGGTCAAAGTTGTCTTATTGAAATTTAAGGTGTGCTGATGGATCGTCACGTCATGCATTGATTAACGTTACAAGTGAATGTTCCACCTTAAAAGTTGCTGGCAGTCTGCCCTGTGAATTGAGGTGACTTCTTTTTCTCTAGACTACAGCTGCTGTGAGAGGCAGCAAAATATCGTTATCTAAAACTTCCCATGGCATGAATAGTGGTTATAAAACCAGCCACAACTCAGCCCTGAGCAGAGTGACTGTCCTCTATTGACCAATCAACGGACTGCAGTGTTCACAGCTCCACCTGTTAGTACCAGATCTGTGTGCTAGGTACCCCAACAGAGGGGGGACCAAAAATGGGGACGGTACGGAACGGTTCCATTGGTACCATCCACAACTGTTCACAGCGGAAGCAGAAAAAATGAGTACCGAACTGAGCTGGACCGTACTGTACTGCTCGGTGGATAACGGGGCTTATGTCAGTGATTCTAAAAGTGTATTTTGAGTTAGTCATTGATCCATGTGTTGTTTTTACTCAGAACACATACTCATACACAAACATGCTGTACTTTCGATATTAAATACAAAATCTGTTTCATGAAATCTTTGAAAATATGCAGTAGCCTTAAGTTTTGATAACTGTGACCTACCCCTAATTTGGTGATTTTACTCTTTTGTGTTTTCCTGCAAAGAAGCATGTGGCAGATGTTAAAAAACACATCAACTTTGCTGGAACACACAAAGAAAACTGAGGAGCTTATTAAGAGCTAGCTAACAGTCACTCAGGCTTGTATCCCACAATGCACTCCAACTGCTCACTGGGGTGGATAAGTGATAGCAGGTCTTTTTTGGTTGACCTGTTACACTAACAACATCGCTGGAGGTTTTGGGCTTCGCCCTCTCAGCTTACATCCCCATTAGAGCACAAACTTGTCAAGGATCGTCTCACATTATAATGCTAGTTCAAATATTGCAGGCAGACAACTCCAAGGTTATACTGCTGCACACTGGTTGCTGTGCACATACGGTACATGCAAATGTTGAACTGTGTTTATATGGAGATTGGAGGGCACTGCTGGCCATGATATAAAAAATGTAGTCTGAATTTGGATGTTGGACATTAAAAGTCAATTTGGAAACCTCAAGCAGTCCAAACCACACCACATCGTCTCTACCACTGATTATTTCCTGCAGCAATAAAAGACAAACAGTTTGACCTTGCTTGTTATACACAGTCGGGACTGGAAGCTTAAAATTTCTTGGCTATTGGTATTCCTGGAATTCAATTATTCTTCCCGGAGACACTGCAAATATTTCACGAATCAGCAACGGGGCAGATATTGTGTAGGTCACACGAACGCCACAAGGTCAAATATCGATGTGTCTTTAATAATTATGTATTTTTTAAGATTTGACGTACATCTTTCATGAGATAACTTGCAACTGAAGTGAACCACTGTGCTGCTGGTTCACTTCAATGAAACTAGATGCAATGGTCTATCATCTCTATGCAACAACAACTTCCATTCTCAGCTTTTCAGGCTTATTTTGTGGCTGAATATAATTTGTAGCTTCTTAAAATACAAATGACAATAGTGATGGTGAGATACTAGCTACGTACATTTGTAGTGGTGATGAAAAGGCGAAAACGTAAAGAAAACAAATACGCCACAAGCACATACAGCGAGCAGCAGCAGCAACCCACCGTCCGACACTGGCGCACCTGCGGTCATTTTGACTAGACCAACGGACTTCACTACAAGTCGACTGGCTGCAGAAACAGGTGATTTGACCATCTGAGTTGCAGGTGATACCATCAGCCATCTTGAGTCAAGCTCAGACGGGCCAGTTCACACCACTGCAACGTTCTAAAAGGGTTTCGTCTTGTTTGGAGTCATTGGTCTGAACTGGACTTTACTGTACTGGTGTGATCAGTGTGGCTGTTAAGGCTTAAAATAAACTACAAATACCATCAAGAGTGGAAACAGTAGTTCAGACAGTTGTGCTAATTGTTTTGTAATTTAATGCAAGAAAAAAATCTCATCATCGTACTTCCTCATCTCATTTACACTGTAAAAATTATTTCTGATGTAATATTAAAATTAAGACGAACTCATGCACACCAATCTGTCAAATACTATTTATAATCTTAATTTCTCACTTTATTAAACACGTCAACATATCCCCTCCGGTGAAGGTCGAACTGAATTGAGTTCTCGCTGTAGTCACTGTGCACTCACACATTTCATGTGTGTAGGAACACACTATGCCGCATTCTCCCCAAACAGAATATTCGGAAATGAAAAGGAGAGTACTTTTCTGTGTTGGCACACTGTAGACTCATGCTCACCACTGAGACCGAAGCCTGGGGGGAACTTAATTTTCCCTCTCTGTACTGAGACATTCAGTCCTCTTCTTCTTCTCCTCTGTCTGAATTGGAACATAATTGCAGTTCTTACACCTTAACTTTCTAACTTTTCCTTTTCCATTTAGTTTTTATTCATTTTCTTTGCCAGTGTTATCGCCATCTTTATTTAGTCTGTTTTTCACCTTCCTTTGTCTCTTTCACTCTTCTTTCTCCTTCTTCATTTTTATTTCTCTACAGCCTTTATTTCTTCCGTGGCCAGTTCCAATGTCTGCTCTTACAGACTGACTGTAGACTTTAAGTCCAGGAGGACTGGTCCGCTGTGAAATCAGCAAATATTGAAGGTCTCTGTAGTTGGCTTTGAGCCAGGTATGTTGATTTGATCGAACAAAGTTGCTGGGCTTTGTTTTGCTCTTCTCTTGTTGAACTGCAGTTCCAGATACATGTCAGCCATGTTGAAAAGCTGTCTGATCAAAAAAAGTCTCATGTCATTAACATACATATTGTGGACTGCATGTTAAAACGAAACCAATTAAAACCATCTGAATGTCTTACCGACACTGACTCACTGACTTGCAAGCGCCATCAGATAATTTCATTCCTTTGAGTGGGTGTGTTGGATTTATAAATTCAAAAGGTTGACTACTTTTAGACACAAGATAGATTTCCAGCCTTACTTAATGTAATATTCATAGGGATGGCGTGCCCATATGTCCACATATCCACAATACTTCTCAATGTCCTCGTTATCACAGTAGCCAGCTAGTGGTCTCGTTGACTTGAGTGAGTGGTGGTGGAAACACACACAGAGAGTGTCTGAGATAAAGTTTTGTTTTCTCCTCTCCTTCCCCTCTGGGGAGGCTGGGGAGGTGTTCTTTTTTTGTTGATGTGCATTGTGTTGCAGTGTATTGTACAATGCTTGTTTTTTTTCCTCTCTTGCACATTTGTCAGGCAAGCACAAGTGCTTGCTTTCAGTAGGTGGAAGTGCTAAGGAATTTACACCCAGAAAAGAAAAAAAACACGCCCACTTCCCAAGCTGGGCTGGTCTTTACAGATTTTTTTTGTCTTCTGCTGCATTCTGGTACTTTAGGACAAAGTCTGACTGCAGTTTGTCCTTCACTAGTCGAAAACCATCAGCACATACTTGTGCATGCAGATAATTAATGGTAAATGTTTCCATTATTTTTCACATGCAGTCAATTTAACTTATGGATCAGTTTGCATTTAGGATTCTTGTGCTGCACTGGGGAAACACACTTGACTGCAGTGCACGTAATAATATGCAGAGGAAGAATTTAACAGTTTCTTCACAATAAAATTTAAATGATCTGCACAAGAGTCACGATTGAGAGTCAAGCTGACCTTTATTATTCCTAAGAGGGGAATTTGCTGAGCAGCAGGACCACCTGTGTGAAAACCAGACAGTAAAAACCAAGATTAAAAGAATATGGATATTACACAGCATGTGAGTTAAAATGACGATGAATACATAAAAATAGGCATTTTTCACGGCAGACTTTTAACTGTGATTGTCCTGATAATTAATTTTAATATGTTTGTTGGTGTGGTTTGGAGGTAGAGTGGGTCGTGTAGTTATAGGAAGATATGTGGTCTGATCCCCGGCTAAGTATCCTTGGGCATGACACTGAACCCCAAATTGCTCCCGATGGCTGTGCGATGTGAGGTTATGTATAAATGTTTTACTGAGTAGCAGGTGGCATCTTGTATGGTAGCCCTGGGGTGTTTTCACATATAGTCCCTTTAAAACAAACCAAACTCAGTCCTCTTGAAGTGCACCAAAAAGAAGACCAACAGAAAAGGGAGTCAGTCCTTTTTATGTTCACACTATAGCCTATATATGATATATATTGATACAGTTTTGTATTTACTTTGACGTGGCACGAAACCCCTTGCCTTCAAGTGAACTTAGATTGGAGGAAAACTTTAGTGTTTCTGTGTGGTGTAGACTGTTGCTGTTTGATGTGTTCTAGGGCTGCCACGTTTAGTCGACTAATCAATGACTAATCGACTATTAAAATAATCGGTGACTATTTTAGTAGTCGACTAATCGGTTTGAGTCATTTTTCATAGAAAAGCACTATAAAAGTACCCCAAAATACTCTTATTGCAGCTTCTTACGTTCAGATATTGGCAGCTTTACACACTCTCCCATGAAGGTGAACTAAAACCCTTTGGCGTGAGTACAAAACAAGACATTAGATGACGTAATTTTGGGGTTTGAGCGAGACAGACCGACATTTTTCAACATTTTAACACATTTTTCGATGAAATTATTAGTCGACTAATCGAAGAAATAATCGACAGATTAGTCGACAATGAAAATAATCATTAGTGGCAGCCCCAATGTGTTCTACATTCCACATTTGGTAGTTTCTTCCGTGGACCAAACTACTCCTTGTCCTGCGTCCCTGCAAGCATTGTAAGTAGATGTGGTTTTGTCTGTTTTTTTCAAGCATCCCAGGTCAACAGCATGTGATCTAGAGGGCTAAATACAATGACAAAGAGCAAAGCAAAACTGGAGCGCTTTGTGTTCACACTCCACAGGTGAAGTAAACTGAACCACAGACTTGAAGCAAACTGTACTCAGACCACTGAAGGTGGAGGTTTGCTTCAGAGGGGTCTGAGTTCTCTTGGAGTTTTCACATATGTGCACAAAAAATGCAGAATCACTGCTCTGAGTTCATTTAGAGGTCTGAAAAGTGTAAAAACACCCTTAGTCACCAGTACCTGAATGTGTGGCCACTTTGAGTGGTCAAGAGACTAAAAAGGCATGATACAAGTGCAAGTCAACTTATAATTCACTCCGAAGTCGTCGAAATACGGCACATGGGCAGCGACTTAGAGCACCAGAAACCACCAAAAAAAGGTGTCCTTTAACATTGGCATGACATGCAATCGGTTGCCATTACAGTTTAACAGCGCTTTGTGGTGTCAGGGGGAAACGTGGTGGGACGAGGACGAAAATTAAGGCGGCGAAAGTTCAAGTGGGGCAGGTGGGAGGGGTGGTGGATGGGTCTCACACCTACCTTCACCTGAAAAAGCGGTGTTCATGTCCCATAAGATTCTGAAGCCAAACCCTGTTCTTTTTTCCTAAACCCAACCACTTATTTTGTTGCCTATACTCAACCATGTGTGTTGTTGAAGGGAAAAAAAAAATTTATGTATATGTTAAATTTCCTGTGAAAACGGTGTATCTTGATGGAAGAGAACTTGACACAGTGTCCCAGAGTGTTAACAACCAACGCACCCAGGGTACCTTCGTATCATCTTCGTATCTACATTGTATGTAGACGTGGAAAGTCCATGACCAAACTTCAATATGTGACGAGGTTGGAGTGAGAATGTGTTACATGTACAGCTGTGCTTTTCTTGTAAAAATTAAAAATTATTATGAATTAAGTGTTGAATTAGAGTTAAAATAAAAATGATATAATGTCCCATAATAAAAATAATATCGTGGACTGAGCAGGGTCTATAAGTTACTATAGTTATTATGATATCAACATAAAAAAGCTGTCAAGTATAAATTTAAAATGACCAAACCCACAACAAAATAAACATGTGGTCGCCTTCTGTGGGCCTCGCTCGCCGCAGCCAGTCCATGAACAGACCCCGGGCAAACGTGACTCTGAGGCCTTTTAAAATCTCCTGATAGGTGCAGGCATTAACACAAACTGAGAACACAAAGGCCACAGCCTCTTGTATTATCTCCCTCTCACAGAGAGGGGACGCAGGACATTAATCACTGCAAAGTCACACCTCAACACACATGCATGCACGCACACACCCACACCCGCACACACACACTGCTGCTTTACAGCAATGGCTGATCCAGTCAAACATATATAACCATTGCCTCGGTCACTATTAGTATTTGTTCAATTGATTTGACCTTCTTGACAGAACATTATAACCCAAAGCGCTAATGGCTGCTAGTTAAAGAATACTCAATTAATATTTCAGTGGCTGCGTAATTACTAATGAAACAAGGACAAAGGGCGAGAGCAAAGTCATCAACTCCAGAGGGGGAAGCTCGTACATGCATTTCAGTTTCATTCCCATTCTTTTTTTTATTCTTTCATTATTCCCATTTTGTCGATACAAAAAAAAGTGTCACACAGATAAGTGCTCTCTCTCTGAAAGACAAAAACAAAGGCGTTTTGCATTGCATATGCAGGTGTACAAATACATGGATGTTAGCGGCCATGCAGTATTTAAAACGACTTTTACATAGAAGATGTATGCTGCTTTTATAATTCAATACAATTTTACACAATGACAGTTTTTCATGTTTAATGCAAAGGAGATTTTTTTTTCTTTTCCATTCTCTGCAGCAATCGTTCTTCTGTCACAGATCACCCGAGTGATTCTCCTCCTCCGATCCACTTATTGTGGAAAATAACTCAACAATGGAGAGCGGGCGCGCGTGGGGGAGGGGGGGGGTTCCTTGAGATGTATTCACTAAAACCCTGTGTAATTATACAGGCAGACTGCTGACTTTAGGTAAAATGATGAGAAATGAGCTTCTGATGAAGACCTTGCCTGGAGCGGCACGGTGAATTTATGTCCTCTTCCAGTCCCCCAACTCCCCTGTAGTCGAAGCGGAGGGAGGGAACAGAGGGAGAAAACAGGAAGAGAAGGAGAGATGAGGGGAGGGAGAAAAAGGACAAACGCATTAGATTTTAATAAGGAGTTGTCACAGCAGATAGCCAGGCCCTATATCAACCATGCAGAAGTTTTGGGATATCTGCCAACGGGCCATGAACACAGTTCTGTTCTACGAGGGCTCCCGCAGGACTCGTAGTCGCAAAATAAAACTTCATAGCAGAATTGTAGTGTCCTGTACAGCCAAAGCAAATGCTTTATCTCCATGCTGACCCTGCCCGCCATAACTGTCATAATGCTACATGACTTCTGATTGCTGACTCTCACATTCAAACAGAGCCCCCCTCTTTTATTGCCAGTTTCATAAATCCTTTAAAATACCTTATATTGCACTTTTGGCAACAAGAATTCTTCACTTTACTTCAACTTTTTACACTTAAAGGGAAATTTTGGTTTATTTCAACCTGTCTCCTATCTTCCTAAATTTGTTTCAAGTGACTAGTGACATAAAAATAATAGTTAGCATGTTAGCCGTTAGCCTAGATACAGCCGGGGCGCATAGTAGCGT
>NC_065514.1:8510740-8562317 GCF_006386435.1 Epinephelus moara | reverse complement strand
TTGTTTAGTGGACTAACTTTGCACTTGAAGGTTGCCCGTTCACTTACATTTTAACAGGTCTGACGCTACTATGCACCCCGGCTGTATCTAGGCTAAGGGCTAACATGCTAACTATTATTTCTATGTCACTAGTCACTTGAAACAAATTTAGGACGATAGGAGACAGGTTGAAATAAACCGAAATTTCCCTTTAAACGTCATTCTACATTCTGGGTTTATGACTGTCCAATGTTTATCAGTGAAAAGTCCCAGTTTCTAATCATCAGCTATTATCCATATTATTTTATATTTGTCATCATTAAGAACACAACAATGTCAGAGCCACTCTCAAGATGGTTAATCAAAATGCTTTGGTGCTGTATCACAACAATGTTTGCGATGTTTGATTAAACAATTCTCATTTCCATCTCCACACAATACCCCATCTGCTGCCCCAACAAAACAGAAAGCATTTGTTAACTTTACACACTGTCAGCATGAACACACATGTACGCTGTAATGCAGACATGGCAGATAATGAATTACGTTAATTGTTTGATTAGGGGATTTTTTGCAAATCAAAAACAAATAAACAAACTCCCTCTCTGCCTCCCTCTGAATGAGGTTCAGCCGCCGTGTCTTTGCTAATCATGGTTTCCTTTCTGCTATGCGTTGGGAATTGTCAGGGGAAATCACTGTCACCGTGGATGCAAAATACAGACACTCCTCTATGATGTGGGAAATAAAGTCACTTTTGGATTTGGAAAGGGTGGAGTTGATTGATGTGCTCTGTGGGATTTGCCATCCCACAGAGACTCTGCACCACCACCAAAAACTCCTACAGAATTGGTTTGTGCTGCATGTAATACATTGTATGTGACTACGCCAGGAATATATCTTGTGGAGGTGTTATGTGATGTCAGCTAATCAACGTGTTCATGTCAAAATGTGATTATAAAGTATTCCATTGAGTATTGCATATCTGAGCAATCACAAACTGTGCAGCAGTTTGCAATGAGACTGAGCTATGTCAATTGCTCTGCGATGTTTACTCCAAAATTCGAAGTGAGAGGAGGTCAGGATGGTTGGACATGTCAAAAAACTTTCACCCAGGAGATCGCTGTTTGTGTCCTGTACGTCATGTCATGTAATGTTACGTCTAACTGTAACCCCATTACTTCATCAGGATCAGGGTCTTTTTTCTTAACCTAACCGAGTACTTTTGTTGCCCAATACTAATGGTGACCATTTCTCAACATTAACCAGGTATTAGAAGACAGGTGTGTGTCTTATACAGACACTAAAGGATGCCTTGTGTGTCTGTATCAGACGCTGAAAGGGCATGACCAAGCAACACATTCTCACTCTGACCTCGTCACATATCCATGTTTGGTCATGGACTTTCTATGCCCGGATAGGATGCGCAAGGTACCCTGGATGTGTTGGTTGTTGAAGTTCTGGAACACTGTGTCAAGTTCTGCCTGATACCTGCATTGTATTCCTTCAAAATACACTTTCATTTTCACAGGAAATATACATGTACATATATCCATCCATCCATTTCTGTAAACGCTTATCCTCTTGAGGGTCGCGGGGGGGCTGGAGCCTATCCCAGCTGACACTGAGAGGCAGGGTACACCCTGGACAGGTCACCAGACTATCACAGGGCTGACACATAGACACAGACAACCATTCACACTCACATTCACACCTACAGACAATAACTGGGTTTCCATCCAAATATATAACAAATTTTAAGCAAATTTTGTGAAAATGCACAAAAGAAAATGTGAATTTATGCACGTTTCCATTCATTATTGTTTTGCTAGTATTGGGGGTCAACAGGTCGAGCAGAAGGTGGCGCTTCTCATGAAAAATAAAAATGCAAAAGAACACCTGTAGAAGAAGAGGGCGCCGTGAGATGACATCATTGAGAGCGTCTCATGTCCACAACTGATGTAAACAATTACCGGCACATCCATGACTACGACGAGATGGAGAGACTCTTCTTGGCTATTGCGAGAGCTCTCATCACACTCCTATCAGCGTTGTCAGCGTAGCCTACATAATGCTGTGATGTCTGTGTTGGTACACCAGGCAGCGCACATGATGCAGCAGTATTCAACCCGTCCAGTCTATTCAGGTAAGTTGTGAAATACACTCACCTGACACTGGAGTAATTACCTCTCTCTAAGTTCACACAGGTGTGTGTGTGTGAAGTAGAAGTAGGATTCGGTAGCCTACATCATTGTTTATTCGCTAAATCTGTTTCCATTGCCAAAAGTCGCATTTTCCTAATATCGATATGCTGAGTTTTCCACCCCCTCCAAGCGTAAAAACTTTATTGCGATATTTCAGCCTTTTTTTCAAATTTCTGGCGTTTCCATTCAAGTTTTTTTTTCTCAATTGTTGAAAATGCAAATAAAAATAGGTGAATGGAAACCCGACTAATTTAGAGTCACCAATTAACCTGCATGTCTTTGGACTGTGGGAGGAAGCCGGAGTACCCAGAGAAAACCCACACTGACATGGGGAGAACACGCAAACTCACAGAAGGGCTCCCTCCTGGGACCGAACCAGGAACCTTCTTGTTGTGAGGCGACAGTGCTAACAACCACACCACCGTGCCATCCTCATTTACATATAATCTCTTTCAAAATAAATGCGAATAAAATGTGTTTAGGCAACAGAAGCACGTGGAACACTGCTCTCCCAGGTGAAGGTCAGTGTTTGTTGGACCCATCAAACACCTCTCCCGCCCACAAAACTGAGACTTTCATTGCTCTGACTCTCGTTCTTGTCCTGCTGCATTTCCCCCTGACGCCATCTCACGCTATTAAACTACAACAGTGACCGTCCAGGTGTCATGCCAATGTGAAAGGATGACTTTGTTTGTTGGTATGCGATGCCGCAAGTCACTGCCCAAATGCCTGGTTTTGATGACTTTGGAGTGAGGTTGGACAGAACCGCTGTAATAGATGAACTGGGAGGACAGGTTGATTGAACACATGACCTCTGCTCTCAGCCAACTGTAGGTGTTGGGTCAAAGATAAACCAAACCTCTTGCGGTCATGTGAGTAATGCCTGTCTAAGTCACACTAACAGAGGTAGCATGATATTATACCGTGGCAGAGTCTTTGACACGGGTCACACCAGCATTTGAAACAGCAAAACTAGTTAAAGTATCAATCAATTTCAGTATCACCAGGAGCAATCAATTCACTTGCAAAGATAAACATTGTGGTGTTTCCACATAAACTTAACTAAGCTGTGCCAAGTTGACTGTGCTGAGGTTCCGTACTGAGCAGTATTGAGGAAGCTATTCTATTAGCTACAAGACTGGCATTGATCGTTGAGATGTTTGTCAAGTAAATGACTGAGAAATTGCAAGTAATTACTTCACCGCCACTGCACCACTTATTTTAAAGTACGCACAAATTAATTTGCCACTTTCTGGAGCAACTTGTCGCTTCAAAATGGCCATGAAGGTTTAGTGTACACATGTCAAATGTGTTACTGCGCAAGACACTGAACCCCTACTGGTGATGATGGCAATTAGGCTAATGGTTTGCATTAGCTTCCCTTGATCCGTATGTGTGAGGGGGTGAATGAGAGGCGCATTGCAACGCGCTTTGAAGTAAGGCGCTTTATAATGCATTTAAATTTAACAAGATCTTGACCACAGGGGGGCAGATCAGAAAAATGCTCATGAGGTGTATGGGGAGTTTGGTATTGAGTAAAGATCTGAACAAAAAGTTTCCCAAATACAGTGATTTGAGTCCATTTTTCTGTGATAATGATATGGTGTATAACAGTGCACACACTTTGAACTCAGAGGCAAAAGGCATAAACTTTCCTTTGCTTTACTGCCTTGCAAGCTGTATTGACATCTGATAATGCCCTGAGTTTGAATTTTCAGAGGAATTATTTACATCATTAGTCTTTGAGGGACAAGGCTGAGAGGACTGTTATTTCACTGGACACATGCTCTGAGTGTTGACCTCACTGACACCAACATGTCCCTTATTTCGCTTAAACTAATGTGGAATATTATGGTTTTGGAATCGATGGTGTTAAATGTGCTGCCTTTTGCATGTAATCCGATGTTGCCTAGCTACAGAGCTGCTTTGTTCAAAAGCAGATGCTCAGACTGGCCTCATCTGTCCAGCCACAACCCCCAGGCTCAGTCACCTGTGCCTCAAGTCACGCATAGTAATCCCATGGAAACACCTCATTGTTATGCACTTAACTCCTCAGTCTGTAGTCTCCAACATATAAGAGAGAGAAAGACAATGAAATATCCTCTCCCTCTGCTGTGTGTGGACCAACCTCCTGTTGTGCTCTCATCTGCCTGTAGCTGCTGCTCTCTCTTCCATCTCCCATATTTATCTCTTGCATTAGCCCCACAGGATATAAAAATGAAAAGCAAATACATATTGTTATGTGCAGCGTTCATGACAATAAACAGGCACGATTAACATATTATGTGCAGGATTTATAATCATATACTGACTCAATAAACAAATTATATGGAGTTTGGGCAGATGTTTAAGGCAATCATTGTCAATAGAGAACAGCGTTTCCAATCTGAGTATACCTGGCACAGCACTGAACCCCTGCTGCTCACATATCGCCAATTGGTTGGTGTAACATAGATGCATAATACACATGATGAAAGAGAGCATAAAATATGCATTGACAGGCTATTAGGAAAAGGTCACATGGCAAAATAAATCAGCCAACCTGGTCTCACAGAAGTGTAGGAAATGACGAACACCTTTAAACACCACATTCTGGTGGTGGCACGTAATGTATTGAAATTATATGCCGCCACCAGGGAAACAGTGCCAATGGAAAGTCAATTGGGTTCCTCTCTCATGGTGGACACAAATTCCCTGCATAAACAATGTCATGCAATGGGTGGTAGTTTATGTTACCACCTGATTGGTAGTATATTGAGCAAGATATTCCACAGGGAGGAGATCAAGGTGGTGGATGGGATTTTCTCCCAGTACAACTTAATCTAATGTAAAACAAAAAAGCACACAAGGACCGATAAGGGCCAATAGTGCGGGACAAATCACAAAGACTAGAGCAACAGACGCTCACCCGCAGCCCAACATTGACGAATGGCCAACCATCAACTTGGGAACTTAGACACAACACCTGCATAAGTAGGGCAAGCAATACTGACAACACAACCTCGTCACATATCGACGTTTGGTCATGGACTTTCCATGTCCAGATACAATGCACAAGGTACCCTGGGTGCGTTGGTTGTTGACGTTCTGGGATGCTTTGTCAAGTTCTGCCTGTTACATGCATTGTCTTCTTTCAAAATACACTTCAATTTTCTCAAGAAATACCATTTAAATAGAGTCTCTTTTAAAATAAACACATTATGTCCGTACAATGCCGCGAATTTCCATTGCTTTGCGTAACGTACGTGGGTTGGTTTTGGCAACAAAAGCACGTGGTTGGGTTTAGGAAAGTCGGTGAAAGTCGGCATTCGTTGGACCCTTCCACCACTCATCCACACCCAGCCCACACAGACTTTCATTGCCTTAACTTTCATTCTTGTCCCGACCCATTTCCCATTGACGCCGCCAAGCGCCTTTAAACCGTAACGCCGACTGGCCGCGTATCATGCTAACGTGAAAGGATGGTTTTGTTCGTATCTGTCTGACGTCACAAGTCACTGCCCAAGCACCAGATTTCGAGGACTTCAGAGCAAGACTGGGTTGCCACTTCATGTGAAGATTTGAAGGAGTTTTATGATCAACTGAGTACAGATTCCAATGGAAAACATCTCATGCTTTTAAGTAAATTGTCCAAAGAACAAGTTTGAATGTCGGCCACATCAGCAGCAAATTTGAAATGACACATGGGGTTGAAGCATCCAGCCAGAAGTATCTGTTGGTGAATGATGACCAAAGTAGTTCATTTTTTGGAATGAATGTAAAGTAGTTTATTCATCACAAGCTTGTTATTGTGAAATTTGAATGTGCACAACACTGTACATCTTTCCATGTATGCCTATACCATCAAGTGTTGTTTATAGTATGAGAAACTGTTCTACCTGCAGCACCGGTAGAAAGTGAGTCTGTACCTTGGAGTAGCATCAGTGTCCCTTAGCATCATAGATCTCTGTTAAGTTCACTGTGAGTTATTATATTAAAGCTGTTGTTTACAGCAGGGGCTGAAGCGCGGTGCTGGATCCTGCTATAAATCAGAAAGCCTGGAAGGCAATGGCAAAAGTTGCATATTGTTAAAATCCAGGCGCATTATTTATGATGTAGAATTCTTCGGTGATACAGTACGTGTTAATAAACCACAGAGTGTGATCATTTCAACCCTAGTTACATTTCTCCTCAGAAACCAGAGTGCAGTACAAGAAGCATTCTGTGTATACCATCTATCAAAGCAAACAAATTAAATTATAACCTTCCCAATTACACTGCTTGTGTTAGTGTTAGCCTTCCCTGGCCCAAAAGCAAACCTTGCATGTGTTGCAAATGTATCATCATAGGGGGGTATTTGTCTGTTTGGAAGCTGCTTTGCACCGTGTGCTAAAAATGTCTGATGATATGTTAGTTCTGTTTTCCACAAATAGCTGAAAATGCTCTCCAGAACAGCGCGCTGGATCCCAAGTGAACAAGCTTGGACTAGGCCCTCATTGACATACCTTTTACTGCTGTTTCTGTTTCTCTTGCTGCCTCTGAGACTGTTTCTTTTTCACCAGGCCAGGGTTACAGTATGGTGGCACATATGGGCTGGCGGGAATTGGGGCTCGATAAGATGAAGCACTGATTTTCACAGTCAGCCATTCACCTAGGTTTTCACAATCATGGCCCGGCAAAGAGACAACTGATAAATGAACACAATCACTTGCACCATGGCTATCACTGAATGCAATAAATGGATAACCTATGGGAATCAGGCCTGTGGAGGGTTGGCTCAGCTGCAATTTCAGATTAAAATCTTAATTTTGACACCTCATTCCATCATATTTGAATAAAAAAAGCATATCCATGTAATCTATCTATTCAAAAAGGTGATACAAGTTAAAAATAAAGGAGGTGAAGAATATATGTACGCATACAAGAAGACACTTTAATGGAATCTGCACCATGTTATGACATCATAGTCCAATTATTATAAAAACCCTTTATTTCTGACATGTACTGGACACACAGACAAACGTATTAAAAAGTCCCTCACCCAAGCTTAAATAGCCTCAAGAATGTGTCATTAATTTCTACAGGGGTGTTTCAGTCAACTACACTCCTTTTGCATTTCAGAAATACTCAGCTAAAGTCAATATCGTTACCAATTACATTTTATTCTTCAGTAACATTTAATTCACCGGCAACAAAGAAAGCCCAACTGCCAACGACAAAGAAACCGCAAGAGACCTCGCAAATAACCAGTGGCATCTCCCCCTCCAAATTTAACAAACTTGGTACGGTCCAATGAGACTAATTAGCAGCAGCAGCTGTAGTTTCTGTTACAATTACAAACCCTTGTAGACAAGTGTGCTTCCAGTTTGTTTAATTCTGAGGAAGGGGAAAGGAAGTCATTTAGTTGAAAAAATAGAATGTTGGCGCATTTTAGTCTTCCTGGTTTTCCAACACATCAAAACACCTACCTCCCTCTGTTTTTCTAAACTTAGATTTTTTTTCTTTCTTTGTTATTTTCCTTAAATGCAAGAGAAATGTGTGAAACACATCAAAGATTGGATGGATAAACCTCAATGAGAGCAAGTCTGAGTATGTCAGGCCAGCCGGTACAAAATACGGGCAGGGGGGGCAACATTTTCTTTTTATAATTCAAATTTTTAATGATTTTGGTTAAGTTGGTACATGGCAGTCCCATTCATCAAATGAGACATTCAGTCTTGACAAACAAAAATAAAAATACAATAGAAACAGGGTAGAGATCCGTACAAGAGGGGGTACAGCACCAGTCCCAGTCCGCCAAAAAAACAATCAAAATTACAAAATTAAATTTGAAAAAATAAACGCATTAAAATAAATAGTGATAATAATTAAAAAAAGAAAAAATACAAAAAACAGGAAGGGCAAGACAAAACAAAAAATAACACTTCCAGGTACCCAGACAAAATTATGCCAAAAATCCCCTAACACTGGTCCTTGAGCATGTTTAGTCAGCATGGAGTCGTAAGAGGCAGTTTAGTTTTTATAGTTGACCCATTCTTTTATTATTGGGGATTCCATTGACTTCCAATACCTGAGTATTGTTCTAGCAGCTGTAATGACTCCAGACATAACAAGTGAGAATTCATCCCTTGACACTTTACGCACGGGGTCTGCCCACTGGTCCGACAGCCCACTGGTCTGACATCCCATTGTTCCGAACATATTAAACCCACTGTTCCAAAGTCCCATTGTTCCGAAATCATCATGATGCCCTGTGGTTAAGGTCTGGTTAGGTTTAGGCACAAAAACCACTTGGTTAGGGTCAGGAAAAGATCATGGTGTGGGTTAAAATGAAAAAGAAAGTGGCAAACACAGAAGTCATGAGCCTGCTTCGCCTCAAGCCTTTCCCAGCTGATCCAGAGCCGGTTGCGGCGCACCATCAAGGCAGAAATACGCCCGCCAGGAGCCATTCAGCACCGCGGAGAGCTCCCCACACAACCCGGACCCCAGAGTTGATAACAGGAGGTTATGGTGTTTCACTCTCTCCTCTCTATGACACTTGTATCTCGACCAGTAGCCTACTTTTGTTGCGTTGCTGATCCTCTATGGTACACAAATACAGTATAGCCTAGTATAATCACATATCGGAACAACGGGACGTTGGACTAATGGGATATCAGACCAATGGGCTGTCGGACCAATGACATGGAGCCTTACGCACTTGTGATCTGTCCCCCAGTAAACACAGTCTTGGAAGCACTGGCAATGTCTTACCTTGCCATTTACTCATTGGTCTAAGAATTCTACTGCAAACGGGCTGAACGAGTGGACAATCCCAAATACAGTTAAGAAAAAGGTATTTCCAACATGAATCATTAGTTAATAGACCCATCCCATGCCGCCTGGCTGGTGTCCACTAGTATCTGTGTATTCTTCTATACTGGGTGAATTTGCTCTTGGGCTCCCTGACATATTTACCACCATCAGACAGAAATTTTCACCATTGCTCTTCATCTAGAATGATCCCAGGTCTGTCTGCTACATTATTTTCAAGTTATCACAATTTTTGCTGAGCAGACTATTAGTCAGTCTATAAAAAAACAGGAGCACAAAGGTACTCCGCTGGCAGTTTGAAGAAGTCCATAATGGGACTTCGCTCTACACTCGGAGTCCTTGAGGTAAACGGCTCCATATCTGGAGATATTCCCAAAAATGGTCGTTTCCTTTATGAGCTATCTCTTAATCAGATCTGAGACGACACGTTGAAATGGGTTTTAATTATAGAATAACATTTATTTATCATGTAAATACATTGTACTTGTCTTGTTGGGGACTTAAGCCAGTAAGTAAATTGTTATACTTGATCTCATTTAAGCGTCAACCATAGACCTTTTCTTGCCCACTCCTTGGCCCTTGGCTGGGGACATTTGTAACCTTTGACCCCCCCTGATGACGGGCCTCATGTCTAGTCTCCTTAACTTCACCCTGTCCAGTTGGAACCTAAAACACAGTCGAACAAAAGTGACTGTATCTCCCCTGTGTTGCCCTTTCTTTAAATGGCTTCCAGGGCCTTTCCGAATTGATTTCAAGACTTCACTGTGTGCTTTGAAGCAACTTGTTCCTTTATGTCTTGGATCCACTCAAGTTTCCGCTATATCTCTTAGGTCATCTGCCTGAAGTGGCAGTCTGCTCTCTTTTCTGTGCTGTATGTGTGGAGTCTGCCCTTGTGTCGGCATGTATATTATTGTCTATTGTTTGTTCCGCATGTGATTTTACAAGCCTTCTCAAGAACAAATTGTCCACCACATTGGTCAACAGCCTGCACAGACTTGGCCACATAATTGAATCAACACTTCGATGACACAGTGTCAAAAAAAAAAAAAAAAAAAAAAAAAATAGAATATGATAACCCTTATGAAGGGAGGATTTATTGCAGCCCACTTTTATTGGATGCAGCTCAGTGCGTGTAATAAACCGGCAACTCTGTGCACAATAAGAAAATAAACCATGTAAAGTGAAGGTGCGGGGGGCTGCCCACCTGACAGTTCAGGGAGCAGGTTCTTCCTTGCACCTCCTGCAATATAAAACCCGAAGGTCTACCAAGATAGCAGCAGGTCCGTGGCTCCAAGGTGTGTGTGTGTTTATGCAGTTGGCAGTTTACAACAACATCGTCAACTCTTCCGCTGCTCTCCGCCCTCCCAAAGGCTCAAGTACACAGCCTGACTCATGGAATGAAACATTTTCCTCTCTGCCGTCCTTGACCTCCACCGCTATCTTCGGAAGAGCGCTTATGTATGCCTACCCCATATGCTTTGAAGAGCTGCTCCTTAGAAATGACCACTTTGTATCTGCAAGAGGCAATTAAGTCTCTTTGAGAACACAATATATATAAAGTTGTTGCAAGAAATTTTTGAAGTATTCTATTGCTATGGTAAAAACCAAAGTTAAGAACCATAAAGAGAAAAGACAATCTCCATTTAATTTCATGGGACCTTTAAAAACCTCCCATCAAATGAATCACGAATGCCTGGAGCTCTTTAGTAACACTGGACCTCGTCAAATAAATGATGAACCTTATTTACATACAAATCATTATTTGTGCTTTCATCATATACACGTGCACTCTCCTTCCAATGCACACACACACATACACACACAAGCTGTCCTTCATGATCCACTCTGCTGGGTCACCCTCCGCTTGCTATTATTGGTTTTTGTTTCTTGTTATCCATTCATTGCCTTGCACGCTGTTGATTTTCTTTTACCTGAATGCTTTTGCCTTGTCCAGAATAATGATTGTGCACAAAGGAACGATGCCTCTGCATGCGTGGCGGCTCCAATGACGTGGCTGACAGACCAGCTGAATTGAATTCATGTGTCTGATCTCTTTCAATCTGCAGCTCTCTCTCCCGCTCGACTTTTTCCTCTCCTGCTTATTGTGTAATGTCTCACACTGGGAGAGTTTTTTTTTCTTTGTCACAACAGCCACCTCGAATGGAACAAGGTCAGTGACATGCTAAACAAAACTGCCATTTTATAAAATGTAAAACAAATTAAAACTGTAATTATCTTCGCCAAGAATAAGCCTGGAAAGGGTCATGTTATTAGTCGTGTGTGCATGTGTGCTTGCGTGTGTGTGTATCCATTTGTCCACAACTAATGTTGCAATGACCATTAACACCTTATATTTTGTGTGCACATATATGAATGTATGCTCAGGGACCTCTCGTGTTTGTGGGGATTCACAATGTTGAAAAACCTGTTTATTGACACTGTTGACTCCTTACTGTGCTTAATCAGCCGGTAAGCGCCACAACATTTCCCAGAAATCACCTCGACTAAAACCAACAAGCCTTACCTTGTCTTTTGCAGGAAACATTTTGGCCTTTGTCTTGGCTCAAATACTGATATCAGTAGGAAAGTTTGGACTCATTTTGAACCTGAGCATCTGTAGATTAATTCCATACCTAATGTGTTATGGTCTATTAAAGTTAGAAATGATATGAGATGAATGAATCCCCATTTTTGTTATCTTCCCCAACATCTTGACTGTAAGGGTGCTGGGAGGGACAATTCCACCTGGTGTTGTTCTGTCCACCGCATGGCATCATATCACACCAGAAGCATTTCACATGCAGAGTGTTTTGCCTGCTTGATTTCGTAGACTTGCAGATTTTGTTGATACCTATTTTTTTTTCCATGCCTGTATTTTCGAGTTGTCCGTCTGTCTGTCCATCCATACATCCACACATTTATACATAATGTCCGTCTGTCCTCTCCTTGTGAACACGATATCTCAAAATCGCCTCAAGTGAATGTCTTCAAATTTGGCATAATTGTCCACTTGGACTCACTTGGATGAACTGTATAGTTTTGGTGGTCATAGGTTAAAGGTCAAGATCACTTTGACCTTGTCTAGATCACTGTGACCTTGTCTGTCTTATTGTTGTGAATGTGATATTTCAACAACCCCCTGGGGGAATGTTCTTCAAAATTTGACACAAACATGCACTTGAATTTGAGGATTATATTTTCATGGTCAAGGGTCAAAGGTCAAGGTCGCTGTGACCTTGCATCAATCTCATTTACGTGAACACAATATCTCAAAAACCAACGAGGGAATTTTATTCAAAATTTGACATTCACTTGAATTTGAGGATGTACTGATTATATTTTCATGATCAAGGGTCAAGGGTCAAAGGTCAAGGTCGCTGTGACCTTGCATCAGTCTCATTCACGTAAACGCAATATCTGCAATATATGTTCAAATTTGGCACAAACATTTACTTGGACTCAACAATGAACTGATTAGATTTTGGCGGTCATACGTCAAAGGTCAAGATCATGTGCCCTAATCTGTCGCATTCTTGTGAACGTGATATCTCAGCTTGGGGGAATTCATTCAAATTTGGCATGAATGTTCGCTTGGACTCAACGAAGAAACTGATAGATTTTAGTTGTCAAAGGTCAAGGTCGGTGTGACCTTGCATCTATCTCATTGTCCTAAACATGATATCTCAAGAGTGCCTTGGGGAATTTCTTTCAATCGTACACAAACATCCACTTGGACTAAAAAATAAATTGATTAGAATTTTGTGAACAAAGGTCAGCGGTCAAGGTTACTGTGACCATAACTTAATAACTGATATGCTAATTATGACAAAACTTCACACAAATGTTTAAAAGGATAAAATAATGAGGTGGTGATATTTTATATGGAAAAGGTCAAAGGTCAGCTTCACTGTGACATCATAATGTTCTGCATAAAACACTTTTCTGACCATTATTCAATGTCAGGGGACTTATTTGATCAAATACTTTATTGGTGACACTAATCTTGGGTGTCCATCTTGAAACTGTGCTGATTGTATAGATCTTCTGTTCTGCCGTGGGGACAATGGGTGTGAAGCATCCACGTTTTCACAGACATGGATGTAAACTGTAAAAGACACTTGACTGTTTTGCAGAGGCATACAACTGCGGGGCGGCAATTCTAGTTTTTTTTTTAGTTTTTTTTATTGTTTTAGTGTTTTTTATTGTTGTTATTACTTACTTTGTTGGGCTGTAGCTTACAGACAAGTTGATACCAGATCAAAGATTTGTTGCTGTTGCTTTTAGTTATTAAAAATACATTCATCCTCATGATTTAAGTGTATCAATATTTCACATACAGTGCCTGTTGGCAGGAAGACTGGATCTGCTCTGTGCAACATGCTGTGGCTCCATCCAAATAAACAAGGTGTGTATTTTCATAAGCTTCTAGGACACATCTGAAATGTACTTTGCCATGTCTGCTAGAATTACAAGAATTGTTGTGTGCAATCAGCCTAGGGGGCCCATGGCTGCCTGGTGGAGATCTGCACTCTTCTTAGTGCACTTTTCTAGTTTAGTGACATTTTATTGCTTTTGTCACCTGTATAATTTCTAGCATTGCCACACTACCATGGTAGAGAGGTGACTAGAGTCTGACTTTATCCCAGTGGTAAGTTCATGTGAAACAAGTTGAGGAATGTCATTCAACTTAGTCAGGAAATTCAATACATAGCCCATAGATATGAGACCTGAACACAATTAATGTCTAGAAATGTATCGTGGATATAAAACCTCAACTTTTTGTAAGAAGCTGTGAATGAATAGTTCGTGATGGAGACTGTGTTTTTTATTGTAAAGGACAGACTCAAAGAAAAGCTTTATCTGAGGTATTCTTCAAAGAGAGAAGGTTTAAAAGCCTTCATTCATATTGGACATGGAACAAGTTGAAGCTTTGTGCTCTCTGCCTAAATGTGTTGAAAGTTTTTAACTGACTCTTTGTCTCAAGGTTCCATAGTGACATTAAGAGTTGTTTTTGTTGGTTCTGAGACACTATATTCTACTTGACATTACATTTAATATTCAGGACAGCTTCACTGAGCGGGAAACGGGGAATAGTCTGAGAACTACAATGCCACTCAGGAATCCTCCAACTGGTCTAAAACATTCAAGTTTAGCTTGACACCAGATCACCATTCAGTCATGAATGAATGAATGTAATGGAACTGTCCTCACCAGCAATGACTGCCTATTTAATTGCTTATGTGTTTCTGTTTGTAACAATTATACTGAACCTCTCAGGGAGGAGGTCGGACTGAATGGTTGTACATACAAAACACCAACTATCACGGTAGTTACTTTTAAGTAGTTAAAACTTTCTAAACAGAGTGTCCAAATTATGTCCTCACTGAGATGTGCTTAAACACAGGGGTAGAGAACAAAGAGGAATGCCTGAGAAACTACATGAAAAATCAACATGTGGAGATCTTGTTACCTTTAATTGCACAAGTTAAATGTTCATTTTATCAAGAAGGAAACCTCTTAGTTAGCTCACAGTGTTGAATAAGCTATTAGCTCCAGCAATCTGCTCAGAGCCCTCAATTTTATGAAGGCGTTGAATGGTTTTGTACTAACACTGCAGAAATAAATGCCCATTTTAAGGTAAAATAGCTCACACTATCACTGTATGTTTAAGGTTATTAAATGAAGAGTGCGAACATTTGATAGACTCTGTGATCAACGTTTTGCTGATCAGTTTCGAGTTTCATTGTGGGACTTGGTGACAGCTGACAGAGATAAAGACTGAATGGAAAATGCATCACGACACTATGCTTAAAAATTAAAAAGGGGTAAAAATGTAAATGAGTTGCTCCATAATCATGTGTGGCTGATAGATAATATACATTAAGGGCCCGTCCCAATACCCCCCCTTAGCCCTACCCCTTGGCCCTACCCCTACATTTGCGTGTTCCCGCGAGGGGTAGTGGTGTCCCAATCCCTTTTTGCGTGTAGGGGCAGGGGGCATAACGAGGGGTAGTGGGTATGACACTAGCCCTTCGGAGTGAGGGATTTCAGATGCTGACTTGCCAGCGAGGGGTAGACGTCACAATGGCTACCACCGAGCAAGAGAAGGGGAAAAAAGTTCATACATAGCTAACGTTACCGTCGTCAGGTTGCTGGTTTGCTAGCTAGCTAGCTCGCACTATCTGGCGTCTATCATCTGTCTTGTTCTGCAAAATTGTCGGACTTTTCACATTACGATAACACGCCAGCTAGTATAACTATGCTGCCTCGTAATGTTAGCTGGTTAGCTAGCTAGCAGAAGTCCCCTGTTGTCTGTCGTTCATCAAACGAAGCATGATGAATGCGGCAAACGCCATCAGTAGGATGAATGAGACTCCATTGTAGATGCCGGTTGGAAATGTAGATGGCTCGCAGCTTCCTGTTTAAAATAGTTACGTATGCATGAACATAACTGACGCTGTGGCGTAGTGAGTGGTGTCCCAATTCCTAGGGAAAGATTTCTACCCCTACCCCTCATTGCTTCATTTTGAGGGCCAAGGGGTAGTGGGCAATGGCTAGAGGTAGGGCCAAGGGCCAAGAGGTAGTGGACAAGGGGGGTTATTGGGATTGGGCCTAAATCAGGTATTGATACCATTTCTTATGAGTGTATATCTGTGGTATCAATACGAGTAGACATCAAGGATTACAGGGTGTGTGCATTGCTATGGTTTGGTATTTTTGAAGACCTCAGATCCCTTCATACTTGGTATGTTTCATGTGAGGAGGCTCTCAGTGTCTGGAGGTTAAGATAAGATGAAGACCTTGAAAATGTTTCCTTACTCCATGGACCAAGGTTTATACAACATTATTTTGCCTTTCCCCTGGTGGTGAATTAATATGTGATTCTGTACGACATGGGATACACTGTGTTTTTGGTATGTCTTTGTCCATGTATACGCATTGTACCAAGATCTTCTCTAATGACAGATTTCTGTTGTAATAAACTGATATATTCAAGAAAGGACATCTCGATACGTGTCTTGTCTGTATGGTATGTCTTTCCAGATGGTCATTATGTCAGATCAGGTGATCATGGCCCTGCTGATACTTGGCAAAGAGGCATGTCACAGCACACAACAAACCCCTTAACAATCAAGGCTTGCAGTCTTTCACGTCCTGCCTAACGTGCAAAGGTGATGAGGCAGAAGTGGCCAGAGACAGACTTCTGGGATCAGAACTGTCATCAACAATGGTGTTTGAAGTGTCACTGAGGATACCTTCGATGTTGTCAAGCTAAGACAGACAAGGCAAAAAATCCTGACACTGAGACATCGTGATGTATCTTCCACTGTGGTGCATTGTACAGAATAACACGACTGTTGTGTCAAAAGCCTGTGTTCCCAGATGCCCCATGTCTGTTGGATTGAGCCATTTTCAGAGTAACATGAAGAGCATGGTCACTCAGGAGGTCTTCATGATTTAGCATAAGCCTGATCTCAAGATTTTGGTGTCGGAAGTTTCTGATTGCTGTTTGTAAACTGAGTAATTGGACGAATCCTGTTTGAATGGCATGTAAACACACTGGCCAAAATGCAATCTTGGAGCACATGAAGCCAAATCACTGAAAGACAATCACCGATATTAGCTTTTTAAAAAACCTGTATATAAAGATAAGCTGTAATGACCCATGCACAGAGGACAAAGTCTTGGCTTAGATATCTGCTGGCTACACCAGAGCCGCTGAAATATTGGCCGTTGCCCCAAGAGGATTGATCATTGTCAGACCGATAGCCAGTGAATTCCAAGATTCTGCGTTCGTCAGCATAATCTCACAGAAATATGTGAAATGACCATGACTGCTTAACACCACATTACATGGCTTTGGCAGTGCTTAAAGTGTTAAATGATGTGGCAGTAGCACATAATGTGTTAAAACGACAGTTTTAAACGTTATCGTGAAACAGCCACTGTTTTGTCAGGTTAAGGCACCAATCCTTCTTGCTAAGGTTTAGAAAAAAAAAAACATGGATTTTATTAAAATCAATTCATTTGCTTCCAACAGGACTGAAGTATGTCATGCAACGTGACTACATGTGATGTAATGTGATGTAAATTAAGTCAAAACTGACTTTTGGTTTCACACAGGTCATTAACAGTGGTCTCCTGGGTGAAAGTCCTATTGTTGTTTGATCAATCCACCACCCCAACCACTTATCTATGTGGACTTTCTTGCTCTTTATCCATTGGGTTATAACATTAGTAACCACCCACTTCATTATGTTGTTTAACTAGGGTATTAGTGTGTATACCATGATAAAGGATTCTAATTGGCTTTCCACTGCCATTGTTTCCTTAGTGCTGATTTAGTATGTCCCTACACATAATAGTTGAAATGCAGTATGCCAATATACCAGGATGTTCTACGATATCCGGTCCAGTTTTGCAGTATGCAAGCCAGCATGCTTTTCTAGCTATTCTGACCAACAATCCTCACGTCAACTGATTACAAAAAACAAAAGGGCTTAACTTTAAAAACAACAATTGCAGAGAGGTAATTTCACTGTCACAAAAATAATATATTGGAATACTACTGTACTACTACTACTACATTCATTTCTAAGTAACAACAGCAGAGCTCTCCAGATGGATCTCGGCCTTTGGCGAACTAAGTGAATGGCATTTGTTTTATCTCCAAGGTACCAGATATGAAAGCAAGAGGGTCAAAGTTCAGGGTGTAATGTAATGAAATGCAATTGTGTGCATACCACATGCAGCAGTGCATACTTTATAAGAGCATCTGCAGTACCTACTAAAAGTAAAAAGAAAAAGTATGCGATTCAGAGGACACCCTTCGTATCCTGACGATGTAAAGAATGTCACATATCCAGTGTGAACATGTGGATGTTCTGTTCAAAATGTTCTCAACATGAATTGGGTATTGTTCTGAGAAGAGACAGGTAAAGCTGACCTCAACACAATGTTAAGTGTTCAAACTTTTCAGCTGAAAGAATTCCTTACAGCAATTATAAGGCAGCCATTCAATTTGTTAAGTGACATCTATTGTACGCTGGGTGCTGTACTTAATAGAACTTTGCTAACGTAATGACTGGAACATTCAAGGACAAACATCTGAGCTGTGCAGGGTTTTTTTCTTTTCTGTATTGATAAAAGAATTAAGAGGGGGCACATATTAGGTTTTTTTCTGAGTGCAGAACTTTTTTTTTTTTTTTTTTTAACAAGTTAAAGCATGGATATGCACCAATATAATGTGTTTTATGTTGTTGTTTCTTGTATATTTTTATTTTTATTTAGAGCAAAGGTAGAAAACAGCTATTGTCAGGTGTGTGTGCAGTGAGTCCATCCTAAGGATAAAGGGTGTAATGTTCAGCCTCAGGCAGCTCAAAGTGGTTGCTGTGCTTGGCACCTGGGACCCCTGTCTCTCTGCAGGAATTGGCATGGAGCCGGCAGCTCCTCTAAGAGCCAGGTGTTGTTTTATTTATCTCAAAGCACAAGTGACCTTTCTAGAAGAACGCCACAGAGAGACCTGCGTCTGAGGGGCTGTCTGCTTCCTCTCTCTTCTCTTCTGTCACATACCCCCCAGTGAAGGATGAGGATCGAGAGCCATCAGCCAGGCCTGTCTCCAGACTGTCAGAGAAAACAGACCCAACACGAACCTCTATATATTTTGTTTGACTAGGAGACTGTCTGGTTCCTTAAGTTTCAATTAAGTATGAATGTTCCCCCTCAAGATAGCACCATTTGACTCCACAGGAGAGGGTATATTTTCTGGCAGGTGCTCATATTTTTCCATGTAGCCAGTTTTTGACGTTTAAATGAGAGGTATGGTTCACCTCGAGATAGGCTGCTGCTCCCGCCTGAGTCTCCACCTTTGAATTACATGCATATTGGGAAATTCTGAAGACACAATTTGCATTCAGTGTTTGGAATGTTTTTCTAACAATTCAGGAATTACCATAATGTTTATTTAGCCAGAATAGAAATGGTTGGTTGTATGAAATACATGGTTTTGTTTTCTGGTTTGTTTGTTTTTTTCCTTTTCTTTTCTGTCTACTGTTATGTGATTTTTCTTAGCAATGTATGTCTCTTGTTCTTATTTATTACTGCCACAGCTTGTTATTCTGCAAAAATCTTTTTTTCTTTTTGTCTATTATTCTGGACTCTTGTTAGTGTGCTGCCCAAATGTCAAATACTTAAATGGCCACTTGAGACTGGCTTCGGAAGCGAATCAATCCCCATAAACACCCATGTTAAAATGTTCAACTTTAGAGCAGGAATAAACATGTTTACAGCCTGGTACAAAAAGTGGTTTTGGTTTCTAAAGCTAATTTTAACATTCATGACAACTGTACAAGGGGTGCGCTTTTATATTACATTTTATTAAGGCTTAATGTTATGCATAATTAACGATGGGGCTGCTTGACTGACAAGCTATCTGCGAGGTGTCACCACAGTCTATGAGGTAGATCCACCCCTCACTCCTCCACAGCTCCAATGGTCAGTTCTGCCTCAAAAACTCCAAGATGGCGATGGCCAAACTTCATCAGAGCAGGAGTCCACAAACCAATGGGTGACGTCACAGTTGCTATGTCCATTTTTTTTGATACAGTCTATGGTACCACCCTGTTGATTGTGTGTTTATTATGCTCTGTGTTTTGTAAAATAAAAAGTGATGATCACATTAAAAATCTTGGTGGAGGGTAATGGTGTACAAGTTTAATGTATCCTCATACAATGGTTTGAATTATATCCTACAAATTGGTGTCTCACCGATGACATTACATCCTTAAGGTAAAGTTATGTAATTAACAGTTGCGAAGGTTAGGTTTAGGTAAAGAAACATGATGGGGACATACCTTTCAATTAGTTGTCTCAAAGTTCTCTCAAAGTTTACATGGTTCCCAACACTGGTGTCCTGGGAAAAGTCTGTTTTGTGATTCATCCATCACACCAACCTGCCTCCTAGCAGGACAGCTCGGGACAGTTTCCTACTTCACTCCCATCAGTGCATCAGTCATGTTTTCATAGGAAAACCAACACATTCTCACTCCGACCTTGTCACATATCGACGTTTGGTCATGGATTTTCCATGTTCAGATACGATGTGCAAGATACCCTGGGTGCGTTGGTTGTTGTCGCTCTGGGACGCCATGTCAAGTTCTGCCTGTTACATACAAATTTACGTTTTATTTCCTCCAACAAAAAAGACACGTGGTTGGGTTTAGGCAACAAAAGCATCTGGGTAAGTTTGGCAAAAAAAATAACAGGGTTTTGCTTTTTAATCTTACTGGACACAAACACCACTCTCACAGGTGAAAGTCCACGCATGTTGGACCTATTGCCCACCCGTACCGCCCACCCCACTTGGACTTTCTCCACCTTAACTTTCGCTCTTGTCTCACCACATTTCCCCCTGAGACCGCCGAGCACCATTAAACTATAACAGTGACCGGTAGCATATGATGCTGAGGTTAAAGGATGGCTTTTTTGTCGGAGTCTGATGCCCCAAGTCACGACCCAAACGCCGAATTTTGATGACTTAAGAGTGAGACTGGGTTGGGAAAACATACAAACAGTGTTGAAAGACAATTACTGCTGACCTTTGAATTTAGCTGTTTACCATATGATGCCATAATAATAATCATGTTAATGATAATGATTAGGGATGAGCTTAATACTTGGATGAAAAGAGTATCCGGTACATCTGGGGAAAATGTATCAATACGCGTAGTTGTGTTGAAGGAAAATCTGGATTCGGGTAGCTTTGTTCAATTTTTTACTCTCTTGCGAAAAATTATCTGAGGCTAAATCCTGAGATTGTTATGTATTTATGTATTGTTCTAATAATAAATATAGCATAAAATACATTCTGGTTTGGTCAAACCCATTTCCTGTTAAAGCCCCACCCACTTCTGGTTCAAACCCTGCTCATTCTGAGTGAGGATACGGATCAGTCATTTAGTTGATTGAACTGATACGGTTACAGATAACGGTGTACTTGCTCATCCCTAAAACATATTTTAGCATTTAGGATTAAAACACAGCCTTTGATCAAGAATCAACATTTGGTTTGGTGAGTAGGTCAGGTGGTCCAATTTGTCAATGGCTGATTGACATACGATATGACCCTGACCCTGTTCACTTCTTCATCAGAGGTTGCTGTCGATATTTAGATTACATCACCAATATTCTTTAGCAGTGCCATTAGAGTTAATTAAACAGCTGAAATATTGAGTATTGAGTATTTAACCCGAGAATCATGAACAACACTCATTTTGAGATGACAGCATTTCGAAACTGGGTGGTCTAAACTTGCAGTTTCTATTGCTGACCTATTACATTTCATTGAGAGATGTTTTACACAGGTTTACAGTGGAAATGATGCTTTACGAGTTGTAACACTGCTGCTTTTACTAAAGTAAAGGATCTGAATACTTCCTCCACCACGGCTTACAGCTAGTGAATGGATGACAGGACTTACAGGGGAGATGGACCCTGACAGAGAGAGACTGTACATGCAGTATAAAATATTCTACCTTACATAACCTGCATTGCATCAGCCCAGAAACTTGATTCTACAAGAATGCATAACTGATGATACACCAGGGGAGCGTCTAGATATAAACTTCAATGCTGTGATCTATCACGGTGCCATATTTTGACTGCACGATCAGCTACTAAATACCTGATCACAGTGAAAACTCTCAGGTTGGTGTCACGGTCTGCTCTTTCAGGAGATTCATCACAGAATGAATGTTAAAACAAACGGAGACGGCACCCTTTGTGCATAATTCGGTGAGACTTGAACAAAAGCAGTCATGCCCGCCTGGAGTCAGTCTGGTTCTAATCCCCCCTCCTTCTGCATTATAACAAAGAGACATTAGATTGAAACAGATGGTTACTATGGCAACATCGCATGGCCTTGTTTGTGTCTAGGGTACTTGGAAGAACAGCTGTTATGAACCATAGGTGAAAATACAGGAAGGATTGATTTAACACAATCAATGCAATCAGTGTTCTGTACTTCAGTGAATCTGAAACTGATTACAATGCAGCATGGGAGGGTCGAAGAAAGGAAATCACCAACCATGCTTTATGTTGTAAATAGCACACCCCACTGTGTAATGTACAGACGCATTTTTGTAAATTATAAACCATTGTGCATATTCATAGATACAAATAAATAACTTAAGTGGTTATGGCTTTTGTAGAATGCAGGTAAAATACTATATACCACTATTTGCTTGATTAAAGCTCAATGAGTCCTGAAAGCAACATTAGACTAAGGGCCTGTCCCAATACCCCCCTTTAGCCCTACCCCTTGGCCCTACCCCTAGATTTGTGCGTTCTCGCGAGGGGTAGTGGTGTCCCAATCCCTTTTTGCGTGTAGGGGTAGGGGGCATAACGAGGGGTAGTGGGTATGAAACTAGCCCTTCGGAGCGAGGGATTTCAGATGCTGACTTGCCAGCGAGGGGTAGACGTCGCCATGGCTACCACCGAGCAAGAGACGGGGAAAAAAGTTCATACATAGCTAACGTTACCGTCGTCAGGTTGCTTGTTAGCTAGCTAGCTAGCTCGCACTATCTGGCGTCTGTCATCTGTCCTGTTCTGCAAAATTGTCAGACTTTTCACATTACGATAACACGCCAGCTAGTATAACTACGCTGCCTTGTAATGTTAGCTGGTTAGCTAGCTAGCTAGCAGAAGTCCCCTGTCATACAAAGCTTATTACTCTAATGGTACGTTAGTAGCAAGCATAATAGTAGCTAACGTTACGGTTACGTTGTGGATGCCGGTTGGAAATGTAGATGGCTTGCGGATTTAAAATAGTTACGTATGCGTGAACATAACTGACGTGGTGACGTAATGAGTGGTGTCCCAATTCCTAGGGAAAGACTTCAACCCCTACCCCTCGTTTCTTCATTTCGAGGGCCAAGGGGTAGTGGGCAATGGCTAGGGGTAGGGCCAAGGGCTAAGGGGTAGTGGACAAGGGGGGTATTGGGATTGGGCCTTAGACTTAGTTCCTCCCGTTCCTATTGGGACATTGGGCGACAAGTCCCTTCCACTTGCTCCGGTCCCAAGGTTCCCCTCCTTGCACCATGCCAGCTGACACCAATCTCGCTTAGGTCTTTCTTAAACGTTTGTCTCCACGTCTTCTTTGGCTCCCCTCTCTTCCTCTTGCTGCCCTCAGGCACCCAGTCCATTGCCACACTCGATGGTCTCTCTCATGGCATTCGGAGTATGTGTCCAGCCATTCTTCTTCTCCTGTCAGAGACCATGTCAGACAGTAGCGCAACCCCTGCCCTTCTCATCACCTCATCGATGGTGATGTGGTCTCCCCTGCCCTTCTCATCACCTCATCGATGGTGATGTGGTCTTGCCATGAGATCCTCAAGATGGTTCTGAGGCATTGTCGGTGGAAGACATCCAACGTGGTGGTAATGCTGGCAGTCCTCATCCACGTCTCGCAACATGGGTCGCTAACAATGAATCTCACTGTGGTAAAACTAATGACCACAACAAATATGAACGTTTTAAAAGTTTTGCCGACATTTAACACCATTATTATTACAACCACAGCAAAAACAACTAATAAAGTTTGATGACACAGTTGGGTCATAATCCAAGCTCACGCACAGTGCTGACCCGACTAATTACAAACTATTTTAATTTCTGTAGCCTATTAACCTCCATTATTTTTGTGATTTTATATGAATGACAGCACTCACTGAGGCTACAGCAAACTTTGCAAAAACATCAGTTTTCTTTGTGTACCTCAAGTGAATGGTGACTGAATCTAAAATAAGTGAATGGAAGATAGCATGTCAGAGGGACATGATGAATGGGGTCAGAGAATGTTAGTAAAGGCCATCAGATCAAAATCATTTTTTCCCACCATGATCCATGGCCTTGTATTGTTTAGATTTGCTGCTCTGAAATCACTCACTGTGTTGGTGATGAGAGAAGCTGTACAAAAAAAATCACAGTTAAAATATTAGTTTATTCTTTTGACTATCGTGATTTTGTGTCCCTTTCGGAAATCAAATATTAGAAGAACAAAAACAAACATCTAATCTAAATCGAGAGCATGTTTGTTGGCTGTCACTTCCAAACAGCTCATATTTCCTTTGAATGTACAAATAATAAGAAAAACAACATTTCATATTGTGTATTGTGTTTTATTTTGTGTATATTTAATGCCAAAATGGACATACAACTCCTCCCTCTGAGTGTCAGTCACTCTGAGTCAGATGATTGGCATCTGTACTTTATTCACCTTCTGAATTTATAATTCACAAGTAACTATTGGGTGCAATTATTCAACTACCGCAGTATTATGTGCATTTATTCAACTGCAATATTTTTCAGTATAGGACTTTGTCGTGCACATATTTCTTATGTTTACTTTTATTGATGTGTACATTGTAGTTAAATTTCACGCTTACAGCCTCAGCACAGCGACAATATATATTTTATTTGTAATATTTTTATATCTTAAGCACTAGTGTTAAACACTGTAGCATAATGTACATTCTATTTTTTATGTACATTTTCATTTTTATTTTATTTTATTTTATTTATTTATTATTTAATTTCATTTCATTTCATTTTATTTATTTATAATTTCATTTTATTTATTTATTTATTTAATTATTTATTTATTCATCTTTTTATTTATTCATTTCATTTTATTTTGTTTCATTTTATTCTATTTTATTTTATTGCTCACAATCACACAATAATTTCTCCTCGGGGATCAAATAAATATTCCTAATTCTGACTAATTCTAATTCTGACATTAGCAAGCTAACATATGAGATTTTTTTTCTTTTTTCAAAATGTCATTTCCACAACAGTCTTTTCCATCACCTTGTTGGAAAATACATGGTAATGCCATTGCCAATGCATCAATACAATTCTCTAAATAGCCTCGAGGTAACAACCGAGGTAACATGTCTGGTGGCATCACAGAAGATTACCAATGAATAATTCAATTGAAATAATACAACTAATACAATTGCATTGAAATATTTGTTGAAAATGATACAAATCTCTATCAATCCCCTCTCTGTCAAATTTGCCAGCCAAGCTGTGTAAATACCGCTTTGTGCAGGTGACCAGAAACAATCCTTTGGGTTCCATTAGTTGTAAAAACAGCACTCTCTTTTTATAGTAAAAAGCTCATTATGTCTGGTGTGTGTTTGAGGTCCAACAAGGTCACAATTAAGTGCATTACTTCTATTTTGAATCCTACAACCTCACACAAATAACTAACTGTGTGATGCTAGATTACGCCACCATTGTCTGGACCAGAGGGAAATGTTGCATTTCAAAGTACTATGGACAAATTATATTTTTAGAAAGAGAAATATATATTTTTTTCCATTTCATCCATTAGCCCTAATGCGCTGAACATGCATTTTTTATTGTTGTCGTGGAGAGTAAACTTGATTATCCCCGTTAAGTGCAAATCAAGTTCACTTAGATAGGCATTTTATGCTTGAACAGTAACTACCTGGGTAATAAGTATGGCACACTTGCATTAAGAGGTGTCCAAATGGCTCGAGTTAAAAGCATGCATTACTAAAGAGTCTGCACAGTCGCCTTTCATGGGAAGTGTGTCTTAACCATCTATGTCTTTTTTAATTGTGTTGATTCATCTCCAGCTGGATTGCTGGGTTCACCTCAGCGACTACCAAACTGCCATTTAGAGTGGAAAATTTCCCGCTAATGTGCACACACAAAGGGAAAACCTTGGTTCTCATAATGCCACACAGTTATCATGGCAATAACAAACAAAAACAGAACAAACACCCCATTGCCGTGGATGTGCTTAATCACTCAATGGTGTGTGACTGTTATTAGCTAAGAATGTATGAGGTGCATGTGCAGCAAAGCATTAGCCCGGTCATTATCTGGCATATTTGTTTCATGTGAAAGGTACCCCGTTGTGGCATTTCATTTGGTGATATTTACAGCAGCTAGCTAATTTTGCTTAATGACTTTTTCTTTATTTAATGACTCTGCCCAGCTTACTCGGTCCATATCAATTCAGGGGTAATAGACCACAGTAAAAGTCGTTTGAATTCTAAATACCAGCCAAATTAGTGCACTAGTCAATAGACAAATAAAGCATTTCATGTTTGAAATGCATTATCTTGGGATGAACAGTCGTGTAGATTTAGGATAATATCCTCCCTGTTGGTCCCTCTCTGTCATTTATAGGCACACAAACACACACACCTTGTCTACAGGGCAGCCTTCAGTTCAAGTTCAAGATAACTGATAGCAGGACATCAGATTGTGTATTGTCAAGGTAAACACTTTCTTCTTGTTTGAGGTGATATAAGGTCACAGTGATCTGTCACTTTTAGAGGTGCTCTGTGACAAAGAATCTGCTGTTGTCTCCACTACGTTTTGTCCACTTTAATATATTTTCAGTATGTGAAATTAGTATGTGCTATTATCCAAATGGCACTCTGAGAGTATGTCATGCCAAACAAGACATAAGGTGTTGCTGTGAATAACTTCTATGAATCTACTTTATAATATAAGGGGCAGTACACGTGCCACATTTTTTGCACCTTCAGATTCATTGTTGTTAGTGTAGATACGCGACAGGTGCACTCAAACGCCAGAGTGACGCCAGAGGGATGCCATCGCAGCACGCACACATTCCAAAGCACCTACTTTTCAGGGCGTAATGGCTTGGAATGCAGCAACATGCACCGCATGTCATGTGACGTGGACCAACCAGTGACAGCCGACCGATATCTTTCCCTTCATCCATAAATGTCAATCTGTGATAAATATGGAGAAGACATTGAGCTCTACACGAACAATGGGTCTACACATAAACAGCGCCTGGAAGGAGATCAGCTCTGCACTCAGGGTTTCAGGTAAATAGACTATGATGTGGTGCTTGTTGGGGTTATTTAGAAACCTCAGATGGAACTGCTGCCAAACTCTCAAAAGCTGGCACAGTAGAGCCACAGGAGTGTGCCCAGCACCTGACCTCACGTTTTCCAGGCGGTTTTAGACATTCTCACTCTGACCTTGTCAAATATCGCCACTCGGTCATGGACTTTCCACGTCTACATATGATGTGCAAGGTCAAGCCTTGGTGCGTCTATTGTTGACTTTCTGGTCATTGACGTGCCAACTTATTCTTCAACTAGGTATCAACTGGGTATGATGTTGAAGTGACAGTAAAGCTCTTTCTAACTGTGTCTGATGTGGAGGTCTTTGCCCATGCCCAGGTATTCGACGACTTCAGTACAAGACTGGCTTGCTATGTTGCTTTAACATAAATATTTATTATTTTAGGCAATTCTGTCTCCTAAAAATACGTTTGTATGGTAGGGCTGCAACTAACAATTATAGTCAACTAATCATTTTATCGAAAAATGTGTTAAAATGTTGAAAAATGACGGTCTGTCTCTCCCAAACCCCCAAATTATATCATCTAATGTCTTGTTTTGTACTCACGCCAAAGGGGTTTAGTTCACTGTCATGGGAGAGCATGTAAAGCTGCCAATATCTGAACGTAAGAAGCTGCAATAAGAGTATTGTGGGGTACTTTTATATGAAAAATGATTCAAACTGATTAGTTGACGACTAAAATAGTCACAAATTATTTTAACAGTCGATAAGTCATCGATTAGTTGACTAATGGTTGCAGCCCTATTGTATGGAAGTAAATAGTTTTCTTAATTACATTGTTTCGGCGAGGTAATTGCTGCCGGGATTATGTTTAAAGACAACATTTCTTTCAAGTAACAAAGTGCTATATTTGGCCACAGCACAGGCTTTGCAGTGACTGGAGAGGTAGCTTACGTGCACAGTGCAGAGCTTTGACACCAGAACCTTGTGTGGGTTTGTGTCTAATTATGATATTATGATAATTTTCTGAGTTTTAGTTTTGGCAACAAAAGCACTCTGGTTAACATTAGGGAACTATTGTTATTTCAGTCAAATTTGAGGAAGCACTTTGGTTAAGTTGAGGGAAATAACATGATTTCGGTTTAAAGTTAATTAAAAAAAAAGGTATTAAAAATAATGCTGTAATCACTACAAGTGGATGGTGTTTTGCAGGATTGGCTATTTTGGTGGAAAACAAAATAAATATGTCAGTGAACATTTTGCTGGTATGTTCAGTATCAGCATTTTTGCTTCTTGCCAGGTACAGTAATTAGCAACATGTCATCATTAGGTTAATAGGAAACATAGTTCGCTTGGCACTGTTTCTCTCAAAATATATCTGCTGTTTCAAATTAGTTGTACGTAAATGTCATTTCTAGGAGACAAGCCTGGTTTTTGGGGCATCTGTTGAGATGGCTGAGGCTTTTGTTTTTCATGAGAGATAAATTGGTAACCTGACTTTCGCTGCTTAATGGTGCCGACTAAAGGAGGCTCATGGTGTGTTTCTGGAGAGGGTTCATCCTTTGGAAAGCGTGGATGTGCTCAGTAATATTGCATAATATTCCCATTATATATCCATATTTCTAGTGTCTCCTTTTTTCAGTTGAAACACTGGCCTCACCATTAAAACAATGCAATTCATCCCGTGTGGATCATGCAACTCCTCAACAAACTTTATTTAAGTTCGACCATTAGCTTTCAGGCTATCCTCTAATCAACTAAAAGTTTGGTAATGGGGAAATTTACAGAGGGTAAAGCAATCACCAAAATAATTTCAACTCATCCCCAGGAGAGCAGGAATATTAACTTTAAATCCCACTGTAATCAGACCAGTAGTAGCCAACACATCTTGCTCTGGTCCCAAAATGACTGAGCAATCTTGAGTCCTCTCCACCAGCCAGAATAAGATGTAATGGTGCACCCCTGACCGCACTGCTATCAGATAAGACACTGTGGAATATCTTGTGTTGAGTACGAACACTTATCTTGTCAAACTGAGTGAAAAATCAGAGAGCAAGCATTCAGGGCAGAGAAAGCTTTCCATTGTTAACCTAGATCTTTTGCTTTTATGTCGCTGAGATAACTTGTAGTAGCTATCAACGATGAAATTTGTCAGCGCGGACGTGCTGTGTGGAGTTTCATCACACTGCAGGGTTTTTGGCACTGAAGGTCAAAACAGCTACCTTGCCTGGTAAAGACAGATTAGAATGTGAAGTGTATTTGCGTGTCAGTGCATATTACAAACGAGAGCATGGATGTAAATGCCACATCGATGCAGCAGCAAGAGCGATGGACAAAGAGAAAGAAATGCAGCAAGTGTCCACTCTAGTCCTGACAGAGAGTGAGCCATGTTGAAGAGCATTACGTCTGAAGTTAAAGCGAGAGCTGACCTGACATATCTTGGTGAGTAACTGTTGTGTGCTGAGCTTGATAAATAATGGAGCAGAATTTGAGCTCCTACAGATAAGGCCAGTGAACTTGCTCTCAGTATCTCTTTCTCTCACGGTCTCTTGTACCGCGTCTGCCTTTGTGGATGCTCAGTGTCTCCGAGATGACCTTTTTCATCATTACATTACATCTTTTGCATTTTTCATTGTTGAACACATTGCACTAAAAGTCTATCTCTGAAACACCCTGGATAGTTTTTATCACAACACGGTTGCATCAGAATATATATAGTACCCTGTAATTATTCTCACAGTAGCCGGCTTTTTTAATAAAACATGAATCTGCCTCTGACTTTAATTGCCGCAGCCATTTTAGTGTGAGAATGCTTGTTAACATACCTCATGTAAAGGAGAGATTTTAATCTACAATTTATTGTGAGTTTTCATCATTAAATAGAACCACGAAAAGCCCTCGATCCATTTGAATGTGAGAAGTTCAGAATTTAGAGTATCTTAATTGTACTATAAGGACTGGGAAAAGCGCTCTTGGATAATATTAAATCGTAAAAATGAAAGTTCTTTGCTGCTAACAAAGTGCTCCCCCATACATCTTGTAGTATTCCTCGGAGGGAGTAAATCCAGCACAGTGTGGAATCTCGGCTTCACATAATACATATTGAGTCCAGTTCACAAGGAAACAAATGGTCTCCTTTTCCTGCGGCTGTGTTTATATGAAGACACTCTGAGTCTGTTTGTTTTCGGATGATTTCTCAACTAACCTCCATTGTAAAATAACTATAGATAAATAGAGAGCCATAGCCATCCATTCACACCAGAATTGTGTACACTTTAATATGCTCATACTGGATATCCGGTTATATATCATGGAAAAGTCTTGGCTGCACTTTCCTTGCTGCAGCTGCAACCATAACATTTAGAGGTTGCAAAATACTGTAGCTTAAGGGCCAGACAAACAAATTAGAGCAAACCCTCAGATTAGGAAAAAAAGATTTAAATTAAATTCCAGCTTCTGTTCAAAAGGAGCCAAATTAAAACAAATTATGGCACTTGCAAAGGACAGTGCCGAAATTAAGCGTTTAGAAATCTGGAAACACTCTTCAATGACAGCCTTGCATATTTTCGTGTAATTAAGGAATTAAAATGGATCTATAGCATTCTGGAAATAATTAAATTTCACTTTGGATTTCTGTAATACAGCCACACATAATCAACTTGTGTTAAGCTGATTCATTTTAGGTATCAGTTTTGATTGTGCTGCTGTTTTTCCACACAGTTAATTATACTTTTCAACTGGCTGCTTGCGTGGGAAAAGCGGGGATTGCTTTACGGTGGCTGACTTTTTATCTTTCTGATATAATTGTCTCTGTGAAATTGATTTACTCGCTAATTTTTTCGCCACCTGTTAAATATGCCAGTAAAGCGCATCACTTAAAATCCTGACATTCTGAACATTAGCAACTTTTGAATTAATAATTATGGTAATTAAAGTTAAAAATAAAGCATCAACAGTGTTGAAAAGCAAACTATTCAAATGAAACAACACTGGCTGCATTATAATTTTATCCAATATTACATCATCATTTATTTGATGCCAAATAGATTAAAGCTAATCTAAAAACAGTCTCCTCCATGGGAAATTTCTCAATACTGAGCTCAAAGACAAGTGTAAAAAGTGCTTAGAATTTAAAAGTCAAATTTTTGTTATTGAGAAATATCATGCAATCTAAATGATTTCTATTGTGTATCCATCCATGTCCAGGTCTTTTAAAACCTCCATCTCTTCCTTCACTCTGACAGGACTAAACTGTGCACTGTTTACACGGCATCTTTGTATATATAGACTATAGTATTAATCATCTCATTGTGTTTCAGAGCCATATGTAGCCTCTGAGTGTCCTCATTTAATTAGTCAATCAGAGGACTGTTATTGGTGCTCACTGTTTTGCCATCAGCCTTCAAAAATGCAATTAGGCTACTGAGATGAGCCTTTTTGCAGCATGATTAAACACAACTGGCCATATCTCAGTCGGACTACACTGTCTAGCAACAGATGTTGGTAGGCTATAGCTATATGTTTGCAAACCTGTAAGTTGGGAGAGAAGTTAAACTCCCTGAAGCAACCAAAATAAACAACAGTAGCTCCCCTATGTGCTATAGCTGCCTGTTGTTTGACCATTCAGTTGCTACATGACAAGGTAAGGACAACCTGATTTTGCTATGTCTCAAAATCAAATAAAGCTGCATAAATTGATTTTTATGGCCATTAGAGGGCAGCAAACACCATAAATCATTGCTCTAACATCATGTCTGACATGTTAGCAAACAACTGCCTATTCAAGCTATAAATGTCTGATAATAACCAGACCCCAAGATGGTGTCTGTTCAATCTAGTCTTGCTCACCAGACCTTTCTCAAGAGAAGAAAGGTCTGGCTGGGCCGACTCTCACTTTAAGATTGGAGAAAAAAACGCCCTGGTTGCTTGTATTTCTTTCAACCAATCACAATCGTTCTGGGCGGTGCCACAGCAACGGTGTGCTTGCAAAAATATTGCTGGGGGGAAACAGGTTTTGGTGTAATGCGCCCACAAAAATATTGCCTACAGGACACGAACCATGGCAGAAAAATGGCTACATCCCCGCAAGATCAAACACTGCAAAAGTTAGTAAAGGACGTGTTGAAAACGGTTGAAATCTGCTACACAACCTGAGATGGTAGGGCGGGACATCAGCGGGTGGCTCGTTCCACCCAATGAGAGGCTGATCTATGCAGCGAACTTCCGCCCACTCAGACTAGTTAAATCCAGTGGAACTGTTAACCTGGCGGATGTTCTATGGTGGAAAGTTTTGAGCTTTAGGGTTTACGTCTGCAGTATGCAGCGCACTGAATATGCAGATGACAACACATTCTCACTTCGACTTCGTCACATATTGACGTTTTGGTCATGGACTTTCCACATACAACGTGCAAGGTACCCTGGGTGCGTTGGTTGTTGATGTTCTGGGACACCGTGTCAAGTTCTGCCTGTTACATGCATTGTCTTCTTTCAAGATACACATGGTTGGGTTTCAGCAACAAAAACACATGGTTCAGTTTAGGAAAAAAGGACAGGGTTTGACTTTAAAATCTCAAGGGATGCGAACACTGCTCTCTCAGGTGAAAGTCTGTGTTTGTTGACCCATCCACCAGCCCTTCCACCTGCCCTACTCAGACCTGCCACCTTAACTTTCATCCTTGTCCAGCCACTTTGCCCCCTGACGCCGCCAGGCACCATTAAACTACAACGTAAAACTATCCGCGTATCATGCAGATGTTAATGGACACCTTTTTTTCATTGGTTTCTGACAAGTCACTGCCAAGCTCAAAATTTCAACAACTTCGGAGTAAGACCGGGCTCCAGAGTAATGTTCCCCCAGTTGGCCCTTCCAATGAGTTCCCATTCAGCTCATAGACTTTACTTTGGTGATGATGTCACAGATTTTTAAAATGCTTTTCTTTGCTCAAGGAAAGTTTACAAATGTAAAACCTCAATGGATCAAGCAGTCATTATAGTATGAGTCATAATTTATCTTCTTTGCTGTTTAAGGTGTCCTGTCAACAGTTTTACAGGCGTCTCTTTTACAACACTGGTCTTTGGAGAAAATGCTTTATGGTCCACAGGGGATTTTTTCACTGTGAGTCGCCATTGGGAAAAATTGGAGGGAAGGTTTAGCTCCATTCCTTGCGGGCCTGATTCATGCATCCAGCAGAGGCATGGAGTTTTATTAGCATTCATTTTGAGTTGTGTTTTTTTGCAACTTAACATAATCGAGTCCAATATGTGCTCTTCTTTTAGCTTTGTTTTGGTCTCTGCTGACTTTAAAGGAAAGTATATGTGTGTTAGCCACTAAATGTTGCACTTTTTCTACCTCGTCAGTCGCTAACATTGTCTGCTCCTTGGTATTTGGCAGGTAGCACACTTTGAGTTTTGCAGAAAACAACTACTTTCTAATGCTGCTGGAGCAGTGCTGATGAGAGTGCTGACACTGAACCACACTATCAGTGACACAATACAGAGCTACAACCAGTGCTGAGTCAGCTTTTCTGAGTGTTACAGGTAGTCAATTGATACATTTGTTCAATGGTGCTTTAAACAATGTGATTACGTGAAGAAAGCCTTCAACTTATACTGTAAGTAACTTGACCATGTTAAACTTTGGAACAGCTGCCCCCTGTTTTTACTCCAGTTTGATCTGTTACTTCACAGTTAAAGTAGTCCTCTGTGGGTACTTTACATTATTTTATCTATCCAATAAGTCCCATCTTATCTTTCTCCTCACCCCTCACTAGCTCTTCTTTTCTTCTGTCCTTCACCACATCATCTGAATTTCCTATAGGCAGCCATTTCTTTTCATTGTTAACTTACAGTAATTGTCTCAGGCAGTCGGGCTCAGCACTTTTAGGGAGCTATCGGACGTAGACTGAAGATGCGAGAGAGAGAGACCAGAGGCTATGTGCACTTCAGTTTGAGAGGGGGGGGGATAGAATTTAGGGATCGTCTGTGTACCATCACTGATTGTGCCTGCTGGCAAACAAAACAGCATATTCTTTTATATTAACAGTAGTTGTGAGTCAGTGGCTTAGGGAATGAAAAAATAATACAAAGTGTCAGGAACAGGGTTACCTTAAGGCGGTGAGGTGGCTTATTTACTTAGCTGGAATGTACAGCCGCTATAAATTATTCAAATAATATGTAATACTATACAACACTTCAATTTTGCTTGCACAGTAAATAAGAAATGAATAAATAAATAAATAAATAAAAAGCTTTCAAATCCAGAGCTTTAAATAAAACCACCTCGGCAATACACACAAAATAAGTCATCCGTTTACAAATCAAGCTAATCAACAAAACATCCACACATTCAAGCTGACACAAGCAATAAACCTCCCTTGCAACTACAATTAAATACATTCACATAAACAGTTCAGCTTGTTTTGTTTTTAATATGTATTAATTTGCTTTATACATAATTTATTAAACAGCACTGCTTATTAGGCTCCCTTGAGCCGCATCTCGCTGAATCTATTTCCGTTTTGAACGCATCAAAACTTTATACAGTGTCATTAACTACTTTAAATTGTACCGTATTATGCATCATTAAAGTGATTGTACATTGCACGAGGCTACATGTAATTAGTTTGCTGCTGAGAAAATAAAGGAAAAGTGTTTACCTGATGATTTTTTTCTTGCCATCGCTGAGAGGTGATGCCTCCATTTTATCAAAGTCCTAGAGGAATTCTATGCTGAATGAATGTATGTCAATTTTATTTTTTATTATGTGTCGCCAGCTGGTGTTGGCACCATATATGGGTGTTATTTAACAGTGTGTGCTCGGTTTTGGAACAAATTCAAAGAAATGCAAGGTAAAACAAGAGCCTTTACCTTGCATGACAGTTTCCCCAGTAAATGTTCCTATACGGTATATTTAGTTAGGTCAGTGTATGGTTTGTTGTTCTGTTCCTACATGTGTGCAGAGCCATAATTAGTCTTGTTAGTCTTGCCTTGGCAGTAGTGTTTGTTGTTTTCCCTCTGTACCCTGCTGTGTGGTTTTCAGTAAATCATTTTTTGAACTAACCGTCTGTCTCTGTGGAGGCTCTGTACTCGGGTCCAAGTTTTAGTCTGGTTACAGCGGGGTTCAGGAATTGTAGACTCAGCAGAGATTGACCAGGTTTGTGGCCTTTCAGTTAAGGTCACCGGCACTGGTGAGCGCCAGATGGAATTCAACTCCTCTGAGAAGGGATTATTGATGATTCGAATGACACTAGAGGAGAAATTGACAAGCTACGGGGTAAGTATGGAAGGAGTTGAGACAATTGTGCAGCAGCTCTCAAACAACACCAGTTTTTAGCCCCATCACATGAGCAATTAAGTTCAGTCTCGTGGTAGCTCTGTCTTACTGATGATATTCTGTTATGCTCTCGTCTTAATCATAAAAAAATATTTTTTTCTTATGTTTCCCCGAATTTTTTTATTCATTGAATGCAATTGAAACTCTGTCTTAATCTATTTTATCTAATGTAGTTCTATGTCCCTGTAAAGCGCTTTGAATTGCCTTGTGTCTGATGGTATTGTCTTGCCTTGCTTTGCCTTTCTCCTGATATTATAATGCCATTTGTGTCCATTTGGTTCAGATTACATCGCTGATGGCTCCAATCTCACTGCCAAAAAGGTCAGATTTGAGACGTGTTGAGCACAGCAGCGAGATGCAAAATCAAACCGTTGCACAACGCTCAAGGTGGCACTACAGCATGATTTGGCATCTTTACTCTCTTCTTAGACAAACAACAGCCAGAGCAAAGCAATTCTGCCACTGAATATGTGTCGAGGGCTCAAAACTGCAGAACAAGGCCGAGCGCTTCCCAAACAACATGCCAATCCTCGCTTGCACAACCACTGTTCAGCATAATTCATGCTGGCTTGCCTCCCTCTTCTTCAGTGCCTCCTGCCTGCTCCCAGTCTGCCGTTCACTTGCATCAATATTTGGCTTCTCCTCCTCGCTGGGCCCTTGACCCAAGCCTCCTTGAACCTGTGAAGTGTTTGCGTAACCCAGAAACGCGATGGCACTTCTGCGTCGCCCAGTCGTGCAGAATTTTGAACAAGGATGTCACTGAAAACTTTCACCATGAGCTTTTCATTGGGGCAGCCTTGGGAAGGTGTGACATCTAACACAGCATATACTATGTCTTTTGATTGTTTAATGTCCTTAACCAGCTGCATCTATTATTTTAAGACTTTAATTTGTAAGGATTTAAGATTTAATTCCATTTTAATTCTTAAGGTATCAGTTTTGTAATCTTTGATAAAATCATGGCTTTTATTTGAGTCGCCAGTGTGTGCAGATGAAAAGTGTTTAGCTTCCACCTTTGACGTCAGTGCCCGAATCCTTTGCCCAGCTGCTGGGTGAAATTCAAAAATCTTTTTGCATCATCGATGACCCGTGTTGCCTCAGCTGGCGGACCTCTGCCGGCAAATGAGCAGGGAGCTCTAAATGTTCAAAGGAAGCTAAACACCTCTCATTTGCACACACTGCAATGACACAGAGCTGGTTAAAATGTCAAAGTTTCCCTTTAAGTGGTTCATGTTGTGGGTGTCATCTCAAGTAAAATCAAGTCAAGTCAATATTATTTATATTTCCCAATACTGTGAAACACTCATTTGCATCACAGGGTGGATAAGGAAAAGGAAACCCGCCGCTTGATACAATGATTGACAACTTGTGGACCCTGATGTCATTTTTGGCTCACCCACACCAAGCCTAGTATTGCCGAGTGCCATTGCGGCATTTCCAAAAACAACCAAAATGGCTACAGCTCATGTGGAACTCTCTGTTGAAGTACTTATCTGTGTGTTAACATTTGCCTGTTGCTCAGTGCTATGTTGCTTTGATTGGCTGGTGGGTCTATCCAATTGTGTCCAGAGTAGATCAACACTGTAAAACCAAAGTAAGGACACTCAGAATGCCCCAATTATAGATTTGAAAAATACAAAGAATATGAACCCTGGAGGACGTTGAGTAACATTCAAGTGTCGCCGAACAGATAGAACCTGAACCACACGACCTCCTCTCCACCATTGAGACCTGGATGCAAGACAGACTATATAATGACACATGAGGCACAGCTCAAGCAAACAATGAACACAGATTGGAGGAAAGAAATACACAAAGAGTGTGAGAGAGAGACAAGAATAATGTGCACATGAGGGAGGGAGACAAGAGGCTGGATCTCCTTGAGGATGATCATACAGATCCAAGACATCTGGAATGAGGCACCGGCAGCCAGGGGAGGGAAAGAGGTCCCAGGACAGCAGGTTCAGCACAGAGATGCCTGAGTGAAAGGAGAGGACAAGGAGGACAAGAGGAAGAGCTCGGATGTTCAGGTGCTTGTGGGACAAAAACAAACAAAGCGAGGGTTAGAGAGATGCATTTTTCAGTATTGTTGTCTGCATAACAAACATGGAGTACTAGGCTTAATAGATGCATTGAGAATGAGACCGACCTACCAGACAAATAATGAAAAGTCACGTAGGTGGAAAAGGGCAATCTTGGTGATTTCTTTAATGCGCTGATAAAACCAGAGGGTTGAGCCAAATGTAACACCAAAAACTCTTCTGTCAAACTTCAAGAAATCAGACTTATTTCTATGCAAAGCAGAGCCAATGATCAGCAACTCAGTTTACCAGAATTTAGGAGCAAACAACTGTGTCATCACGTTTTGCACAGCAGACAAGCAGGTCACAGATAATTGATCATGCATCTCTACAGGCACATTACAGAGTATCAGCGGCGTAGCAGTGAAAATGAATTCCTTGAGTATAACTTGGTTAAGAGGTGACATGTAAAGAAAGAAAATCAGCGGGCCGAGAATGGAGCCCTGAGGTACTCCATATTTCACATCAGTATTTTGATGTAGTATTAATATAGGAAACACACTAAGTTCTTTCAAATAAGTAAGACTTGAATTGCACAAGAGCCCAGCCAGGGATGGCAAATTGACCAGACTAGTTGAGCTAGGAGCAATCAGTCATATATGGTGTCAAAACCAGCACTGAAAGCCAGTAATAGATAACACATTCTCACTCTAAACTTGACACATATTGATGTGTGGTCATGGACGTTTCCAAGTCGACATATGAGGCACCTTATGTGTGTTGGTTGTTGATTTCCTGGGGTGCTACTTAAGCCTGTCACAGGAAATGTACAGTTTGCATACAGTCTTTTTTCAAAATAAATGTACTACGTCAGCAAAACACCACAAATTTGTTTTTTTCTTTCAACAACAAATGTAGCAGCTGCAGAATAGTTGTTCATGGATTGAAGAACAGCTCTCGCACCAGGAGTCAGGATCTGCACATTTATTCTATTAAGAGTAGCAGGGGCACAGTCAATACACACACACAGTGGCAGGCTCGCCCTTCGTCCTCAGCACAAAAGTTATCCATGCTTTGCCTGGAGTTTGCAGCTATGCTGCCAGTGAGTGTTTTAAAGCCCTCCTGCTACAACAGGTAACATGGAACTAAGAAAACATTTACATTATTAATACAATACAAAGGTAATAGAAAATTAGAATTAAGGTTACAATACGTATTTTGACTGTTTTGAGAATGTTCACAGAACAAAATAAAATAAAATAAATGAAAATAACATATTGATTCAGCCACACAGAAGCACATGGTTATGTTTGGCCAACACACCCTTGTAGTTGGGTTTGGCTTTACAATCTTATGGGAAGTGAACACCAGACTCCTGGGTGAAAGCTGGTGGTTTTTGGACTCGTCCACCCCACCTGGACTTTCACCCCCTTAACCTATGATGTTGTCCTGTTGTGTTTCCCCTATTAAACAATAACAGCAACCGGCCGCGTATCATTCTGACGTGAAAGGACAGCTTTTTTCCATTGGTGTCTGATGCTGGAAGTGACTAACAAAGCACCGGTATTCAACGATTTGGGAGTGAGACCGGATTGTAATAGAAGCACAGAAATAGGATCCGAATCCATAGGAAGCAAAAGATCATTCACCACTTTACAAGTGCAGTTTCTGTAGAGTGACAGGCCCTTGAAGCAAGATCTCAAGCTCCTTCTTAAGCTTAGAATTATTAAATCCAGTCTGGGTCCAAATGCTTGCCTTTGGTGGAGACTGGGCTGATTGGGGTGATTTTTCTTCATTTATCATTTATTGCAGTGTCAGCAGGCACACATGACTGCACATGATTCTGCACTAGGGTCTGCTCATACATTTTTTCAGCATTGCATGGAGTAACCATAAAGTACACAGTTCTTTAGATTTTTTGTATTTATTGGCCCTCATTGCTATTGTGTTGTTTCCTGAGTGCAGCAGAGACTTTTATACACTGGTGTCCAGATAGATCTATGGATGCCATTTATGTTTATGTTATTATTTGGCAACCAGCATCTTAAGTTGGTGGATTTATTTTATTTCTTTCTCCATCGCCCTTGGCATGGGCCAAAAATTTGTAAGAGCAATGGTCACCGACATGTCAGTCTGTCCAAGTCAAGCTCTGTTGGATGTTTTATCATGTGTTAACAAACCAAGAAGCTGCAAAGAGCCTGCATTTACTTTACAATATAAAAAGCACAGTGCCATTATCAAATTGCAGATGCTGGCTGTAAGGCATGGCTGCCTCTTTCACTTCTATCCTTATGACCAAACACTTTCCTCTCTGGAGAAGAAAATAAGTGATGAGCTGTTATCATGAGAAGAACAGGAGGACATGCTGATGATAATCAAATTGCCCATCTGATGCGATAACTGCATTTGAGAAGGTTCAAGAGAGCACAAAGTTTTGGGTAGCCTCCAGCATCTGCTCCTGTCCCAGACTTTGGTTTTCTTCCAACCTTTCTTCCAAAAACAGGTTAAGGAAATGATTCAATTGCAGTCTCTTGAAGGAATACTTCACCCACAAAATGATTATTTGTATATCAATCACTTACCCCAAGTTATATTAAATTTGTGGAGAAAATTAAGTTTTTCCATGCATGCCTCCCCCGTGAACGAAGAATCCAAAAAAATGCATGACAAATTGGAGTAAAAGGGGTCCTCATTTAACAGCAAAACTGTGTCATAACATCTGTTTACAAACTCTCACATGACTCATGAAGTATAATCCATGTGTCATTTATCCAGTCTTATGTTCAGTACTGCCCACACACACACACATGCTTCTTTTCCTAAAGCCTTACTACACAAAACACTTCTGCATAAACAGTCTCACACACAGGAGTAGCATGTACATTTCTAGCCCAGCACGAGTTGTGTGAGAGTTTGTAAGTGGATGTCTTGAAATAGTTTTAGCATTGTTAAACACGCTCCCCTTTACTCCAACTCACCAAGAATTTCCTCCGTTTTTGGATTCCTCGTTCACCAAGTTTCCTTTAAGGGTGCTTTCACACCTGCCCTGTTTGGTTCGCTTCAATCAAACTCAAGTACATTTGCCCCCTAAGTACAGTTCGTTTGGGCAGGTGTGAACACAGCAATCACACTCAGGTGTGCACCAAAACAACCGGACCAAGACCTTTTTGAAGAGGTGGTCTCGGTCCGGTTACAAATGAACTCTGGTGCGGTTTGTTTTGGTGTGAGCGTGTTCCGACCTGGATCTGAACCAACTGCAGTCACATGACACATTGTTTGGGTTAAACATGAGCATGTTACAGTTCTGGAGGATTATTAATGTGCACCTCCTCCTGTACTGCCTTAATATGCACATTCAGCACATCCAATGCATCAAAACATTGTTTTCTAGTTGGAGCCGCGCCTCGTTTTCAAACTGTATGGTTTGACTAAAATGAACAATGACAGCAATATAGTCCACGATGAGCAGCGCTAAAATCAACCTGCGTAGTTGTAACAGAATTAGTCCCTGATTCAGACCAAAGCAAGACAACTCTAGGTCTGAAAGCACCCAAAGAATTCAACACAACACGGGGCGAGTAGTTGATATACAAATGATCATTTTGTGGGTAAAGCAATCCTTTAAAGCGAAACTATATCATCCAGATAAAGGGAAGTTGGTGGCTTTACTGCCTCCAGCATGAACTTTCTGGTAAAACATGACGAATGTGCTTAATGGAACTTTCCCTTTAAACAATTCAATCCAATTCCTCTGCAGCAACACATTTATCTACCTTTGATTCCTCATCACAGATGGTCCACTGATCCTCTGTTGACTGGTGTTACTGAGCTGCCTCCTCTTTTCCTTGTACTTACTCAACCTTCTTCTCAGCCTTCTTTGTATGGTTGTGTCCAGCACCCAGCATAGATGATAAAGATAATAAAACGGCTATTAGATTCAATGCAACTGTACGTCAGATACCCTACAGTACACAGGCCTATTAGATATTTTTCTGCACCATGTTCCTTTTGAAGAATTTATTCTTGGAGTTGCTCTGCTTCTTGCATTGTCCAGAACGAGGAGTAAGTGTCTTTTGTCTCTAATGCTTTTGGGATTTTTTTCTTCCTTTATTCTAGTTTGAATGCAGAGCTCTAATGTGATCAGAGAATACAAAGGAAAGGCTGTCAAATTAAAATGAAGTGCCTGCCTTCCTTTATTTTGCACAGCTGTTGCAGGCAGAATCTAAAATTGTTTTATATGAGCAAAGATCTGATACATTAAGACTTTTTGTTTCTATTTTTTTGGCATAGAGTGACACAGTTTCACTCAGTCTGAGTCCCACTATTAGTACTACTGCTACTACTACTACTACCAGGCCTACTCCTTTTGCCCTTGTTAGTGGTGATGATGAGATGGCAAAGTCATTTCAGTGAGTGCTGCTCTCTCCTTGTGGGCTTAATGAAGATTTCCCCGCATCTTTAAATCCGTCTTCCAGGGGTTCACTCTCCCCTCTGTCTCATAATTAAGTCAGTATATGAGCCGTAAAAGCTGAACTCTCCTGAAATAAACCCTGAGAATTCTTCACCATCTGCTCCTTCTCCTTTCCATCTCCACTGTGGCCTCCCACCATCGCAGCTCCGTCCACCCCTGCTAGACTCCCTCCCACATGTTTACAGGAGAGAGAACAGTACTCACAGTCAAAAAAAAAATTAGTTGTTGTGCAGCAATGTACGTCTGAAAAAAAGAACTTCTTACTTTGTGCAGCTGTCACGGCCAACCTTTTTTGTTCCATTAAAATCCCAACCCTCCTAACACACTTTCTCTCTCTCGCTCACATCTTTATCTGGTTCTATCACTTCAAGCGCCGAGGGAGGAAGAAAGTAAAGCTGACAAAATGGTCTGTCCACTTAATAGTCAGTATTCATTAATAAATCATAATGTTCATTTCCAAGCAGTGAGTACATTCAAGTGAAATACAGATGGTGTCAAGGGGACTGGCCTGAGGTGGACTTTTTTATTTAAATGCTTGAATTTTAATACAGTAGCTATAGGAATCCAAGCGAGTATCAGGGTTTAACAATCTGATAAAACCTTTAGATTAAAGGATATGTCCATTATTTTTAAAGTATGTCTTAAAACAATAGTTAGGTGCCTATATCTATATTGTAATTAGTTTTTGCTTGATGTTATGATTCCTCTTGATCATAAATTTAAAAAAGTGTTACAGTCTTACTTGGTATAGTATGACGAGTAGTTTATGATGAGTAGATAGTTAACTGTAGATAGTTGTTGCTGTATGTGGGCAGTGCTTAATTTGTAAAATCAGAGCCTTCAAATCAATTTCCATTTGTTTTATTTTAATCTATTGTAAAATAACAGTTAAGTCCCTTAAATTAGTAATGCGTATGCAAAAATGGACAGACCAGAATATGTGATCACATATACAACCTGTTCAATCAATCACTGTGGGAACATTTGTGCAACTTGCAGAAATTAATTCTGGGCTGTTGGTTAACTCATAATTTCAGAAATTTGATGGCACCCTTATACTGCTCTGTACAGCTAGTAGCTAGTGGTCAGGGCAGCCAACACTGGCAGAACACTGGGTCAGTTGTCCCCAGCCCAAAAGGGCCCTCTGACCTTTAGTTTAGCTGCTGGGATATTTTGATAAAAATACACACTTGTGTAAAACTTTATTTAGGATTTGTATTTCTGTCTGGGGAGACAGAGCAGCAGAGCGCCGAGCGGAGTGAATGGATGATTAACTTAACCACACGTTCATTTATAAGAGAATATAACGCTCTCACTCAGTGGATGGATGATGTCACAGGAAGCTTTGTGGTTGATGACTATGCCAATCTTACAAAGGAGGACGACACTTGAACGGTTTTCTCCAGTTTGTTTTGCTATCGAAGCTAACGTTAGCTAATGCGCTAAAAATATAGTTACAGAGAAATCCAATATTCCTCTTAATCCCTCCCCAGTTTCTGATGAGTGGACATAATAACCCTTAATACACATAATGTTATTCATCCCTACAACAGGAAATACTTTTTCCCTAACCTGATATGAAGTGTGCGCTGCACATGTGAGCTCCGTCCAGTGTTGACGGCCAGTGGCGGCTAGTATGTGTCCAAATTAAAGTTTTGAGCCATGACTCCTATTCTAGCACCCAATAACACAACAAGACGACATTTTAAGATATATAGCTCAGAGCCCTGTGGTGGCGAGTCGTGTTTTGCCTCCAGCTACTAAACTGACATCACTAGCTATGTTTCCATCCAAAAGTGATTTGAATCAATGGGAAATGCGCATTAAAAGAAATACGTATCCTGTGTGTTTCCATTAAATGTACGGACTTTGGTGAAAACTACGAACTCGCGCGAGTTTTCCGCAGAACCGGAAACAAAACAAGTCTCGCATTCTTCTTCTTCTACGTTTTCTGGCGGTTGGCAACCAGCTTGTAAATGCATTACCGCCTTCCCGACCCGGAGTGTGGATATCACCATGGAGAGAGGTGCGCTACGTCAGACTTAATTCAAACATAACTGTTTCCATCCCCCGTTTTGCGAATCAACATTTTTTCGAATCAACCAAAACCTGGCTAAAGCGAGCATATTTCAGTTTGTGCGAATCAGGGGATTTTAATTTGAATTTTGGTGTTTCCATCATAATTTTCTGATGCGATACTTGGAGATGCGCATCTAAACAGGCTGATGGAAACATGGCTATTGTGACGTCGGCCCTAAAAGGATCTATAGTATGCATTAAGATGTATCTAATGATGTATTTATGCACAATTTTGTTTTTTTTCTACCTTGAAGTGAGTCAGTTGAAAGACTTATTCTTCCCATTGACATAATTGTGCTCCCTGATAGGCAGGTCAGCCTGGGGGAGCTACTGGTTCTTGTCATTTATCAAGCACCCATGTGTCCACTTGTTCACAGTATTCCAACCTCAAGCACTTCTCCAACTGACACCACATCATTTATAACAGATCTCCAATCTCTTGTTGACAAACACAGCAGTGTGAGTCATATTTACCAAAAAACAGTGGACTTCTTGAGTTCACAAGCTGTCCCGTACAAGCATGTGTGAGCTGCACAGAAAATACAGACAACTGAATTACATTTTTGTTCATAAATTGTATTCAACAGAAAATGACTGAGTTTATTATCACGCTGAAGTGAAAAATGAGGGTATATCCTGACTCATCCATGCCTTAATTTACTTAGTCTAGACAGGTCTCCTGTGACAACAATGCTGATTGGCTTAGTTCCACTTTATTATGCTTTAAAATATATAAATATATTCTGGTGCTTTGAAGACACGTAGGTAATGCTGATGTTTGAAGATCTCTCTGCTCTGGCGCCAGAAGAAAATGTTGGCATTGTACATTTGTGCAAACCATAAACAATACATTTGCATATTTCATACGTATCACATCAACGTTTCTAAAGATATATAGTTCTGATTACATTTATAGGAGATTACTTTGTCATTACAGACTGCTGCAGACCACAGTTCGTGACCAACAAACAACAACACTGGTTCTTTTTTACTGAGACAAGTAAGACATCAAGTGCATTTCCCTCTGTGATTGACCATAACCACACATGAACCACAGCGTTGTTGAAGCATAACATATCTGCTACATATCGCCATACACATGTTACATACCCTGTTTGCAGAAACATACAATGCCAACATTTATTCTCCCCGTTGGGTTGGATCTTTAGTGTCGTGGTCCGTAACACCACGGTGAAATACAATTGCTGTGTGCCTCCCTCGGGTGCAGCTCTCAGTGAAGCATCTCATGTCAGTTGTGCCCAGGTGAAATATATCAATATCTCCGGGCTGATAACCGTTTAAGCCAGTTCGATCTCGCGGTGTCGGAGAGCCAATCCCTCACCTTTATTCATCTGGCTGGCCTTTCGTCTGCTTCTGCCCGACCCGACCCATTAATTACCCCGCAGCTGGATCCAAACACCAGTGACAACACGCAGCAAGCATGCCACAATAATAGAAACTGATGAGGACTCGCTGGCTGTGCTTCTACGCCAAGGTTCTCCCAGGCTAGGCTGTCATGATTTTTATTTCTCGTCATACATCTGAGGTGATGCCGCCGTAGCATTCCCCCGTGCTGCTCAGCCCTCGCTTGTATATGTTTTGTCAGGAGCAATAGGTTCACACTTCCTTGACGCTGTAGCGGCGGATGCGGCGTCGCATATTGTGTGTGTGATTGTAACACAAACAATGACAGAGGCCTTTATCTCTTTTGCTGGAGGAATCCAAGGCAAAAGACGCCGTTCCTTGTATCTGCTGCAGCTACAAATTTCCTCACAGCCACTTTTGTAAAAGATTGAAATGGCACTCTGCGACGAGTGCTTTGACGATAACTGTGTGGAGAATGAAATTGGGGATAAAAAAAACACTTTTAAAGAGCAGGCTTGGTGACTCAAAAGTTTGACTGTAAACAATGGAGCTTTGGGAGATATCACAAGGATTTTAAAAGTCAGTAAATCCAGTGGTTAGTCACCGTATCCTCAACAGCCTGCCTTGTAATAATCTGTAGCTGTACACATCAATTGTCAAACTTCACGAACACTTCATAATCTATTGAACTTTGAGGTTCTGATAGAGCCTGTATTATTAGCCAAAGTGCAGTGAGCTAAAAGGAAACAGAAATTGAATACCCATGTTTTAATGATTTGACTTTGGTCCAAATGTGTAATTTGCATAAACCCCCTCTTCTCCTAAGCCAAATCATATTTTGCACATGATGACACAGGGTCTGTTGCGGCGATGAAAGGATTTGCTGAGTAATTGAAGGGATTGATAAAGATTAATGGGGAAGTCGGAGATCAATATCATTTCCAGCTCATTTACAGCACTGCAATTATTCCTTAAAGCAAAGCTCTGAATAATTTATCTTAATTGTAAATTGATCTATTGTAAGGAATAGGAATAAAACTTGGTGATGACAGGAAATCTTTGGTAATTTTCGGAGTATGGGGAAACTCATAATTGCTTTGTTACTCAGTTATAGAGTCTTGTTTTCTTTTAGTTTATGAATGGTTCCCTCTTATGCCAAATAGCTATAAACACCTATCAGCGATATTCAAAATTCAAAGAGTTATTGCCATTAGCACTGAGAACAAATGACACCGTGCAATGACATGTTTTTAGCTTGATTATGTGATTACGGGAAACATATTCCTCCACAGTACTCATAGCACTTTATTCCAGTAAAACAAATACTCCTGTAAAGTGAGGCGAAAGCAAAAGGGAGAAATATATTATATTTTATTGGTACATTGTGTACAACAGGATTTGATTTATTAATGGAGTTCCAGACCTCATTTACTAACAGTATTAAAATGCAATTTAGATCCCGAAAACTAATTTGGGTAAGTAGCATATTTTATTAAACTAAATAATAATGGAAGTGAAACAGTGAGAGAATGAGAGTGTTAACGATCTTCTTCTCTTTATTACTGCCACCACACCTGTCCATCAAAACTGAAAAGCCTGTGGGCTAACTCTAATGATCCTCGATCCTCTGGTAGAGCATTTTGAGTTGTGATATGCTGCTGAAAAAATAATTAAATTCAATTAAAAAAAAGTTTTTTTGTTTTGTTTTGTTTTTTTTCTTAATTTATTTATTCATTTATTAATTTACTTATTTCATTATTTTTTTTCTTCCTGGAAGTTACTAACAGAAAATTTCTTAATAAATTTCTTAATTTCTTAACACATTTCTTAATAATTAAATATTTAATTAAATTATACTGGATTGAGTAAACACAATAATGTCAACAAATACCCACATTTACATCTGAATGTTGTTGTTCATTATCAAGTTTTTGGATTATAAACAATGATGAAGCTAATTTTAGGAAGTTGGCAAAAAATCCTTAAATCCAAAACACACAAAGTTAAAATAATCCATGGAATCAAACATCAAGATTGCTAGAAAGCTATGACACAAAGGAACAAAGACAATCTGCAGAGACATGAGGATCTGATGGGTGTGTATGCACAGGGATGGCTGAGAGGATAATCAGGGGCAGGTGGGTAAGTGGCAGCAGGTGTGGATGATGATAGGTGGAAAAACACAGGAAACTGAAATCACAAGAGGTTAGTACTTAAAATAAAACATATCAATAAAACAATAAAATATAAAAATAAAATCCAGAAGGCTGCAGTTTATATTACAAGTAAAACTTTTATTTATTGAGTTTTACATGTTGCTGTTGTTCATAAGTAACTAACAAATGTATGTCATTTCACTTAAAAGGGAGAAAGATAAATACTGCAATTTATTAAACATGGACTTTAAAGGTAATTGGGGATTTTTACCAAAAATGGAGAACTTACTTTTTGGTAAATTCTCATAATTAACAACAAAATTAAAATAAAAAGTGAAAAAAAAAAATAAAAATAAATAAAAAAATAAAAATATAAAAATAATATAATAATAATTTAAAAAAATAAAAATAAAATCAGTCAGTTATTTGAAAAAGAAAAGTGTCACTTAGGGACAGTACCAACTTTTTTTTTTTTGGAATGTCACTGTCTTTTTTAAATTGTAAAATTGGTAAATTCTCATAATTAACAAAATAAATAAATAAAAAAAAATAAAAAGTGAAAAAAAAAAATAATTATAATAATTAAAAAAAAAATCAAAATAAAATTTGAAAAAAGGCTGGTCAGTCAGTAAGTTGAAAAAGAAAAGTCTCACTTAGGGACAGTACCAACTTTTTTGGAATGTCAGTGTCTTTTTTAAATTGTAAAATTGGTAAATTCTCATAATTAACAAAAAATAAATAAAACAAAAAGTGAAAAAAAAGAAAAATAAAATTTGAAAAAAGTCTGGTCAGTCAGTAAGTTGAAAAAAAAACCCAGTCTTATTTAGGGACAGTACCAAAAAGTTGTTTTTCTTTTTTTTTTTTGGAACACCAGTGTCTTTTTTAAATTGTAAATTTGGTAAATTCTCATAATTAACAACAAAAATAAAATAAAATAAAAAGTGAAAAAATAAATAAATTTAAAAAAAATATGAAAAAAGTCTGGTTAGTCAGTAAGCTGAAAAAAGTGTCACTTAGGGACAGTACAAACTTTTTTTTTTTTTTTTTTGGAATGCCAGTGTCTTTTTTTAAATTGTAAAATTGGTAAATTCTTACAATTAACAGCAAAAATTTTAAAAAAAAGTGGAAAAAAAGAAAAATAATTAAAAAAATAATAATAAAATTTGAAAAAATTCTGGCCAGTCAGTAAGTTGAAAAACAAGTTTCACTTAGGGACCAACTTTTTTTTTTTTTTTTTTTTGTAACGCCAGTGTCTTTTAAATCGTTGAAATGAGGAGAAAGTGTATGCAGCATGCCGCATGCAGATGTCTACAGAAAAAGCGTCCTGCCCAGTGTCTTCTTTTTTCACAGAGCTCTGAATATTTTGTGCTGCTGCTCCAAGTGCTTCTAGTTGAATATCTCTGAACTTTTCAGAAGGCGCTGATATCATCACTGCTGCTCCGCTGGCTACTGTCTTTCCTGAGCTGTATAATTTGTCAGTCAGAAACTGTCACACAAAGACAAAAAAGCCCTTTAGTAGGAGCAGATCGGCCGGACACTAAATGTTGCTGGTGAGTGTTGTGCTTTTATTACTGTACACATAGTAAGCTTTTTAACCGTGTAGTGAACAATATCGTTGTCATGTGGAGTGCTTCTCATATGAAGTGCTGAGATGAGGCACTCTGCCAAAGAAAAACTCTATGTGGACACACACCTTCAGGTACAAAGAAATGACAGTGTTTCATATTTTGAATATCTGCAATCACTGAAGCACAGTTCAGTGAAACGTAGAGCCTTTCACTTACTTAGCATTCTGTCAAACAGCTCCAACATGACAGGATCTGATTTACAGTTCTGCAGAAAATACTGAACGCAGGGAGCGCTGACAGCAACCCATAAATATGGATAGGGCACTCAAACTGCAATCAAAGGATTCACAAATCATAGATTTTTATTTTTCCACTGTCAATATGTGCACTGTATATTTGTGTGACCTCTCATGGACGTTACGTTCTCCACATCTCTCAGTCAGGGCCCAGCTGAGATACCTTGAGCTTTAATCTGTAGCTTTTTACTTGCGGTTTAAAAAGACAATTTCCAGCTGCAAACAATACGTACGGTAAATAGGCCAAGCAACAAAGTCTACACACTCTCCTCATGAGCACTTTCCTGGGTGTCTGAACTAGTTTAACCTTCCCAAGAGTCTAGACTACAGTTCGATGCTTTTCATTTTTCACAGAATAAGCTGTTATATCATCACCCAAACACACGTTTGAAGGCAACGAGCTGGCACAGAAACACACGCATGTACATTCATAGATATCGATGCATGCACATGTCTGCGCTCTCGAATATGCACACACACACAGACACACACACACATTTGTAGAGGTAAGTAAGCAGCCGCATGACTCCTCTAACTTCTGCTTCCCCACAGATCTCAGGTAGCAGCCAGCTTAGTGGTCCACAGCAGATGGAAGCGAAAGCTTCTGAAGGCTCAGTCCAACTGGGTTTGTGAAAGCACCATGGATCAAAGGCAGACGTCTGGATATACCTGTGCACTGCCCTGATTTCTAGAAATACATCAGATCATATACAACTCATTTAAAAACAGCAACGTTTTTGAGGAAGTGGTAATGCAGAGCTATTAACATAATGAAGAAATGTTCATCTCTGATCATAATCCAGGCAGTGATTATGTTGTCATTTCAACAAAATCATGAATGCGATATAATAATATACAATTGTAATTTCTAGGATGCAGAGCAAGAGCAGACAAAGACGGCATCATACTTACATTTGGATCCAACGCAAAGCCCTAGCACTGGCGATTTATTTTGGGTATGTGTTGGCTTCTGTGGTCAGAATGTCGAACTTTGGAAACAATAAGCAAAACAGTTAAAAAAAACAATTTTGGCTTCCTCAATTTGAAAAGTTACCATTCAGCACTCACCCCTCAAGTCCTTGAAATCAGTTTCTCAAAGAGCAAATGAAAGCAGCGCGGCACAAAAGCAATGTCAGCTGGTGACAAAGTAGCCTGCAGCATGCTTTTCAAATCAAATGAAGTAAACAAGACAAAGCATGCAAAAGCAGAAATGTGATCCTTGAACATGGCTATGAAAATTAAAAGGGAAGAACAACAAATGCACCTGCGTGCAACTCGAGAGCTCTGCAGCAACGGGGCGGGGAGGGATGGGGGCAGAGACGAGTGGTGTGCTAAATATCTCAATGACAAGTGGGAAGCTTTGCGCACAGCGTGTACTTCGGAGCTGGAGGTGCTGGCAACATGTACCTTAGTCAGAAAAAATAAAGCACACGTGTTGGTGGTGGTGACTGCACACTCAGGCTCATCAGGCTCATGAGAAGGTACAATGGCCACAGGCTACAACAAACACATGTGGTTGATCTTCTCTGACTATCTGAAGGATGAATGCCATATTCACTAACACACTTGGCTTTCTGATAAATGCTTCTCCGTATTCCAACTTTTGTTTTGACAATGATCATTTTCTGAAAAAGAAAAAAACAACAACAATCACAGTGAGAGGGTTCCTGGTTGGGGGGTTCGAATTCTAGGGTGGTGGAGCCCTTCTGTGTCGGAGTGGGTTTTCTCTGGGTGCTCCAGCTTCCTCCCACAGTCCAAAGACATGCAGGTTAATTGGTGACTCTAAATTGTCCGTAGGTGTGAATGTGAGTGTGAATGGTTGTCTGTCTCTATGTGTCAGCCCTGTGATAGTCTGGTGACCTGTCCAGGGTGTACCCCACCTCTTTTTAATTACCATAAAACTTCAAGTAAAAGCCAAGTCCCAATNTATGTGTCAGCCCTGTGATAGTCTGGTGACCTGTCCAGGGTGTACCCCACCTCTTTTTAATTACCATAAAACTTCAAGTAAAAGCCAAGTCCCAATTAAACACCCAGTCTCTTTTACTAGTCTGGTGTAGCTACACATTTTGACAAATAAAAGGCCTGTCTCATGTACAAAGACTTGCGTGGATTTCCTACTGAAACCTGGCATACGCTTAAATCCAGAAAACGTCGTACGCACAAAAAAATCCAGATGTATGAATCTGTGCGTACACATGAGTCCAAGCACATTTCCTTTATACATCCCAATCAACGTGGAATTGAGTGCACATGTCTGAGTACCCGGCCCCTCCCTGTCCACGCCTTCATTTAAATATGCAAATCATATTTAAATGGCCCTGCACCTGAGATTCCCCTCTCTGCACCATCAGAAAACTACGAAAATAAGAATGAGTAAGACGAGGAAAAAGAGAAACTTAAGTGAATGCGAAGTGGAGGTGCTTCTCAATGAAGT